>NC_090582.1:0-202500 GCF_017918235.1 Porcisia hertigi | reverse complement strand
CAAGTCGGAAGCCGATGGTGTCAAACAACTGACGCCGCTCCTTTTGTGCCGCCCGCGACGCATGCTTCGCCACCTCCTCCGGCGACAGCATCGCCAGCGTCACTACGTGCCCGCTCGGCCCTGCCCGCCGCGAGCGCACCGATAGCTGCGGATACTCACGCGCCACCTCCAGCTCCAGATGCTCACGCGCCGCCCGACTCGCCTGTACCGGCAGTACCGCCTCCTTGCCACCCTCAACCGCCACTGACGCCAGGAACGGCACACTGCACCCCCTCTGCTGCTCCGCGCCCTCTGTGGCGGCCGCCCACGCTGCCTCCACACGCCGCACCAGCGCCTGCGCCGTCCGTAGCCCCTCCTCGATCCACTCCCTCTCTGCATCCGTGAAGAGCAGCTCCGCAGACCTCTCAACCTGTGACGCTGTCGCCGCCAAGCGAGCACGCAGCGCAGCCTCGCGCGAGGCGTCGCAGAAGGCCATGCCGTCGTACACCCATCGCTGAAAGTCCATACCATGGCGCCGCAAAAAAGCCAGCGCCGACGGACTCACCACGACATCGCCGCCACTCTCCTCGGCCGTGTAGTCATCCGAAACCTGCGGAAAAAGCAAAAAGTTAAATGGGTATGCAGCGTAGCGCTGCGGTGCTTCTGGTGTCGTCAACCCAGCAGCAGCCCCACCTGACGAAGCGGGAATGCGCCGGAAGAGGCACACGCCCACCTGAATGATCGAATATCGACTTGCCGCAAGCCGTTTCGAGTGGTACGACTCCGACGGTGAAAATGTAATCGTGTCCGTCATCTCCGGGACACCAATGCCTGTCATCTCTTCATCCAATGCGTAAAAGTCGCACGTGTGCAGCAACTCCTGAAAGTGCGGGAAGACCGCTGGCAAGTTGTCACGACGCACCTGCATGGTGTCTGTAGTAGTATTCGCTCTGTACCTAATGTGCACTAATGTGAGCTTGTCTGTGCAGGTGGATCTGTGTCTCTGTGATGGAACACCTTGTTTCTGATGAGTAGGGGCACCACGGTTATGTTGCTGGGAGAGGAGGAATCGCGACTAAAAAAAAAAGTGCAGAAAAGGTGATACGCATACACGAGCGCTACGCGCAACAGGTAGCTGTCAGGCATTAGGAACAACAACAAGTGCACCACCACAGCACACTCGCCATCCATCGAGGTCACATCCCCGTATTCCCCCACCCCCTCCCACATCCGCGTGCTGAAGCGTCGCCCCCTCCTTTTTTTTTTTGATTGGGTATAGAGCGACGCTAGAGCTTTTACACGCTTCCCCGTGCAAGCAAGTATCCCGGGGCACGCGCGCTCACAGAGACACCCCTGGCACCCTCTTTTTTTTCCCACTTCTGCATTGGACTCTTCAAAGCAGCACTGCGTCTCCGCTATTCGCATGTTTCGTGACTACCAACACACCTCCTCCTCCTCCTCCACAGGGACCACACCAACCAAGAACGTGCCAGTCAAACGCTACTCGTTAGCCCCTACCTGCCACACACCTATCGCGGGATGCAAAGCAGCGCAAGGCACGCGGAGCAGCAATGCTAGTCATGTCACAAAAAGGACAGCCTCGATGTCTACATCCCACCCCAGCTACGCACTTCAAGGCCTAGATCCGATACGCTCGGGTCACCTTTGACACATTAGCGAACAAATCGAGTGATACAAAACGTTAGGTACGGTCGGCAAGTCTTTCCAAGGCCATGCCCCACCATTCAGGTCACGACCCCTGGCATCGAGAGCAATACATCGGTCTGACCTTCCCCCTACGCCGTATGTTTTCAAACCTGTAACGGACCAGAAGTGGTTCGCGTTCTGGGGAGAGAGAGATTGGGGGACTGCATGACTTCCCCACAGCGTGAGCAGTGAACCTCTTGGACACCTCACACACCGAGGTGTACTCGCCGCCATGTGAGGTGGACTGTTGAATCATCAAGCACCAAAAGACCACTGTGCCTGGTAGCGCAGGCATAATCCGCTGCGGCACGCCAAGCCGGACCCGAGCGTCGGCTGCCTGACCGAGCGACCGTCACTCACCGTGTGACCAGGAGCAAGGTCGTAGTACACGAACAGGTGCGACAAGTACGAGTACGATAAGATGCTACGTAGTTCGGCGGCGGTGACCGTTTTACCGTAGCAATCAGTGACGGTAGACCCGTGAGCAAAAGTGGCTGCCGCACTGCTGCGGCCACCACCGCGAGACCCGCTCTCGCCCCTGTTGCTGATGGACGAATCGTCACTGCAACGCCCACCCACCGCACTGTGCGACACCGCATAGTAGCGCTCGTACAGGTACTCGAGAGACTGCAAATTCAGTAGGTAGCACAGCTGCGGCAGCACCTCAATCACAAACTGGAAGGAGTACGTCTCGCCAGGGTACAGCACCACCGGTGGTCGCTCCTCGCCCACCACAACAGGCGTTATCGTCACCAACTTTGTGAGAAGATCGATCGTGCGCATGCTCGACAGATTCGCTCCCGGCCGCATCTCACCCCACAGCGAGCTCGACGTGATGCGAGGCTCTCCCGGCTTTGCACCATCAAGGCCGCCGCCGGTGATGGCGGCATCAGGCAGCATACACGATGAGTTCAGGTCAAATGAAGCGCTATACAAGCGCGCCGCGCTGCAAGTCACGTTTGTTAGGGACAAGTTCAGCACAAGGCGATCGTTACTGAGCGGCGACGTTGAAGAGACGCAGAGAAACGGCTCTGTCAATTGCACTGGTACCAGACCACTGCCAAACACCAGCGCCGACGCTGACGCCATCTCCACCTGCGTCTGGCCCACACTGCGCGCCAGAACCGAGCGCAATATGGACGGCTGATCACCAGACCCGGCCACTGCCGTGGTCGCACTACCGTCATCAGCCGCACAGGATGGCAGTAGAACCACTATCGCCAACGCAGTGTCGAGCCCACGCAAAGACGCCGCCTCGAAGTCGGGTAGCATCAGCTCAACCGTGTACTGGCTTTCCAACAAAAGCGGTAGGTCAGCACGGGTGATGCCAACGGCCGCACTTTCGCCAGGCGTGCTCTCCTCCGCAGGCAGCCGCCGCGGCGACCCTTCGTCCGCCACCACGGTTGACACGCTCCCAATCACCTCACAGCGAACCCCAGTGCTGGAGCCCCAGTACACATCACTGTCACTCGCACTTCGGCGGTGGCTGTGCGAGATGTCGCTGTTGTTGTTCGTGAAGGACGGCGACGCGGTCGCCGTGACCGTGGGCAGCGAATGAACTGCAACCAACGAGGGAAAGTTGTTCGCCGTGGGCGGGCCTTTCGTTGTTGCCCCGTGCAATGCAGCTGAGTGGCCCCTCCTTGGAGTCGCGTCGCTCGAAGACCGCGTGTAGCAATGGCTCGACCAAAATCGCGGCGTTCCACAGACAAACGTGCTGCCAGTACTGGTTGACCACCCCTCCGAAGCGGTCGGTTGCAGTGGCACCGAGTCTGCTTGCAGCGGAGAAGACAGTGCCTCTCCCTCGAACACTGGGGACAAATCGCTCCTGCAAATAAGAAATGGCACCACTTGCACAGCGCCAAACAGGTACGCCCACGCTGCCTCCAGTGAGTGTACACCGATCATGGAGAGAAAGGCCGTTACCGCCTGCTCCTTCGACACATCCTTTGCTACGTTGTCGTATGTAATGGTGAGGCGGAAAGTTAAGAGTTGGCGCGAGACAACCTTCATCCTCTCAGTCGGTGCGAAGGGTGAGTTGGACGTGTCATCCCCCGCAGTCATGACGGGAGCGAAGGTCGCCGTCACAATTTTGTAGAGGGCATTCATCAGTGCACTGAAGACGCATGCGAGCGTGCTGTTTGTGTCACCTTCCCTTATGTATGCGTCCCTGCAGCCCACGACGGCAACCAACCCTCTTTCAAGAAAGGGGAAAAGGGGACGGTATAGTAGCTTAGCTCTTCTGAAGCTGATGCCGAATGGGTGCGCTGATGAAACCCCGCCACCGCACAGAGCGCAGTGATTCACAGGGAAGGTAAAGAGGAGACAAAGGGAAACAGGTGAGTGGAGAAGAGACCACTTATGGGAGGTAAGAAACTCTTGTCGTGTTGCGGCACTTACAGCACCCCGAAATGATGAACACAAGCCCAACACTACGCCGGCACCACGTACAATGATACGACGCGCGTTGGTTTCTACCAACGTATGGTATCTTCATCTCGATGGCACTTTGTCGTGGCTGGAAACGAGAGTATCCATCCATCTAATATATATATAAGAAAATGTGTGAGGTTCCTTTCAATTTTTTTCTTTTTGGTGGAGTGTATTTTGTTTTTGTTGGTTATCCATCTAATCTCTCACATGAAGTGAAACACTTCAAAGAAGTGCGTGACAAAACCACAACACTATTGTGGTGCGCACAGGCACACTCTAAAAATTAGCTGCAATAATGATATAGTCTAGGTATACATGGCCACCCCGAGGGCCCAATCTATCTAAGTCGCCGCGGTAGCGCAGCACCACACTGCCGAGAACGACCGCTGGGAGTCCAAATAAAGCACGCCTTGCTCCTTAAGCAACACACACTGTCGTCAGCTGGCAAAAGTAGAACCCTAAGGTGAGAGCGACCTCAAAGAGGTCTCGAGGAGAAGAATACGCGCATCCAGTCCTTTAGTCCACTTCACCGGTTGTAAAGAGAACACGCCTAGCACTCTCTAAGATGTCTGTTGCCGCCTTGTGCCTCTTCTGGAACGCCTCCTCTTTAGTAGTGTCATCTTGACAGAGTCTCTGGAGATCATCCAGCGTCACATACGTTTCCATACCATCCAAAGACGTTACTGAGAAGGGAATGAACCGCAGCGCACGCTGACCTGGCTCACGAACCGATTTGTCTGTCTTTGCAGTGTCCGAACTGCTCTGCACGTTGTTTGGTTTCTCTGACAGGATCGAAGCTGCGCAAGCGACGGTGGTGCCCTCCTGTAAAATACCCTCTATCCCGGGACGAGCGGTCAAGGAAAGCTGCGGCTCACCCGTCCACTGGCTCTGAGAGTGCTGCTGATTCCCTTCGTTTACCGCAGGGTCCTCCATACCCGGCCTTCTAGCGTCCTCTCTCGGACGCTTGCGCCCAGACGACAGCGCCAAGGCTCGTGAGATGGTCGACGTGTCCTCTTCCTTGTGATCCTGCCGTGGCGCAGGTGTGCGTGCGGCAAGCTCACTGAGATGACAGCATTCCCCTGTTACTTCCATTTCCTCTTGTACAGAACGCTTGTTTGGAAAGGGAGTGATTGCCGCAGCAGAGCGAGTTTCGTTTGCAAGGGAGCTGCCATCTACACAATCACCTTCTATTGACACCTGGTTTATGACGCAGCTTGCTGGTGGGGTGGGATGCTCTAGCTCGTACTCCTTGACAAGAATCTTGCCACGGAAGGTGACGTAGCTGTTTCCGGCTTCAGCCCGTGCGTCTCGACGAGCAATGTAGTGCCGCCCACTGTGCAAGACGTCTGATGGGGAGTCAAAAGCTACAGCGCGTGGCTGAACGTTCCCGTGGGCATCGCACTCCAGAACACTGCTAATGTTAAACTCCTCAGCCAGATCGCGGAGTGTGACACTTGATTGATGATGCACAGATACAAAGGTGCAGTTACCTTCTTCACGAAGAAACAACGTAGTGCCAGTGGGCGGGAGTGGCGTTTGCATAATATTGCTGTTGCTGCCACTTTCTGCTGCAGACAAATCCACCGCCGGCCGCGTCGCAGATGTTGGGAATCCACTCATCACTCTCCCGCGCGGGAGGGGAAAAGAAGGCGTGACAGTGTAGATGAACCAAAATGAGACAGCTGACGCGGAGAGACACCGGTAATCCACAGCTGACGGAGACTGAACTCTTGGCGAGGAATGATGCTGCTTCACAGGAAGACTAGTACAAGCGAACACCTCATGTAAATGCGGAGGGAGAGGAAAAGAGGCAAACAAAAAAGGGGGAAAGAAAAAACGAGGATGCATGTAACCCAAGAGCTGTGGTGTTACTGCAGGCACGAGAAAAATGAGTGCGATTAGCACTTGGCTTACCATTAAGAACAAAATGTCCACTGGAAGCTAGGCCTGGGTTTCAAATAAAGAGGATTGAGGCCGTCGAGCCTACTAATTTCCTTTTCAATGTTCTCTTTTTTCATTTCCAGAGAGTCCAAAACAACAACAAAAAGAGTCACACCAGCTCTAAAATAAAAACCACAAAGAGGTTGCCTCGACGTCGTTTGGTCTCTCTACCGCGGAGCTTCACGTGCTCCAAATAGGTGAAGTGTGCCTCATGGAGGTCGAAGGTCACGAGCGTCGTTTCTGTGATATGTGAGCCCTAATGCAGTGCTTGCGTACAGAGGTAGACAAAGCACTTGAAATCGGAGGGATTTCCCTCCTCCTCATCAACCCCCCAAAAAGCAAAGAAAGTGAAGCGAGCTAGCAGCAGAGACTACAGTCGAGCTGTAAGTTCGCCTTCACTCTGGCCATGAAAGCGATCATATTCTCCAGTCTCTCTCAGCGATTTGACAGTATTGAAAAAAAAAAGATCGATTCGTGAATGCAGAGCGCACTGCATATAACTATCGCTCTCAGGAAGCTATTACAAGACCCATTTCCATTGCTCCGCTTCTTTGTGTGGGATCTCAGTACCACATATTAGGCGACCAGAATCATAATGGAGAAACAAAGGAGAAAGCTGAGCAGGTGCATAGAGCCCTGAGGTTCAGCAGATGCTAATCCCAAGCATCACAGAAGTAGATACAAGTAGACTCGCATAGGCTGTTCGTGAGCTGCTTCCTTCAAACTCACTTGACGGATCCGTGAAAAGCGGCAAAAAAGTGGCTCAGCGTGCATGTGTGCGTATGTTATCACCACCAGCTGCGGGAAAAGATGAGTGGTGTGCTCAGAATGCACCCGTCTGCTTGTAGTAAAAACGCTTTTGACTCCCACGTTCCCACTTAAGGACGATAGAGCTGCTACAGTTCCAAGCGAGCGGACACCATCAGCTTATCGGCGAGGGAGAGTTTAATCCAGAACTTGCGGTCCCACTCGCGTACAGCCTCCTCGTGCGCCATTAGTCGGTCGCTTTCGTCTTTCGTGAGGAAGTTGCAGATATCACGCCACATCAGTGTCTTCTGCAGGTGAACCGTTTCCTTGGGAACCTCACCAGTTGCAATTTTCTGCTCCACTGTAATGACTGTGTTTGGGTCCAGACCAGCAAACGTGGGCTTCACAAATTTGAAGCACGTTATGCCAGGATCCGTGAGAGAATTGGTCAGCTGCTCCGCGACCATGCGCCCTTTCGTGCCCGAGACGATAAATGTTTCTTTGGAGCAGCAGCAGCTGAAAGTCGCGAGGGACAGTGCTGACGACTCAACGCGGGGCGTTCTATTACACCCGGGCTGCGTTTGGGAATTGGTATTCCTGCCCGTGTGTGTGTGGGGGGGGGGCTTGCTTTGTGCCGCGCCGTTTTCGGCCCCGGTGGGCCGTTTGCCGCGTCCGTGGTCTCCCCGCCTCCGGTCGGGGCCGGGCCCACCGCCCTGCCCGGGGGGCCGAGGCTGGGCCCCGGGGCAGGACGCGCGGGGAAGGGGGGGGGGGGGGCGGGGCTGCGTTTCGGGCCAGCCGGCGGCGAGCAGAGCTAGTGTGGCGGTGGCCGCGTTCAGGTGACCGGGTTTCGGCGTTGCCATGGCGCGCCGCCTCGCGCGAGGATGTGCACTAGCGGTGCGTCTCGTAGGGTTGGGTTGGGTTTATTTTCCATCGAAGAAAGTAGATTCTATTTGTGTCGGCGGGATCTTCGAAGCGTGGAGGATGCACGCGCAATCGCATGGGGGCCTTACGGGTCTGTGGGTGAGGCGGTTGTAACGAGTGCGTGCTGCCCTGCGGCTTCAAGCGTGCGGTCCATCACCACCTGCGTCATGTACGCAAACGTTGACCACTTTTTCGCAAGATCGGCATTGGCAATGAGCGG
Organism: Porcisia hertigi; assembly: GCF_017918235.1. NCBI lineage: Eukaryota > Euglenozoa > Kinetoplastea > Trypanosomatida > Trypanosomatidae > Porcisia > Porcisia hertigi. The sequence continues at coordinate 194,555 of NC_090582.1, read as the reverse complement.
CTCACTTTTGCCAAGCCGCATCACGCTGTTTCCAACGTCGCGCCACAGCTGAACCATCTGCTGCGCGTCGTCCGTCTCCTCCGTCGTTGAGTACACGACGTCATTCTTCTCTTCCTCCAATCGCTCATAGGTCTGAAACACCTTTGTGGCACCCCCTGAGCTAGTTTCTTCTCGCGTTGCCGTCGCCGGAGCTGGCGCTACTGTGTGGCGCAGCACCGCAAAGCACGGCCGATCCTCTGCCGTAGAGTTGATGGCACCGTGCACAACCACGGTGCCGTCGCGGCAGAAGATTTCAACTGTTTGGTCGTGGCAGTCGTGAAAGCTGCACCGAAAAAAGGCCGTCACCGTCGCCCCCGCTTCGGCTCCGAGGGTCGGCACGACATCGTTCCGTTTCAGTGCCGGGATGGTGAACTCCAGGTTCCCTTCGAACCCTGTGATGGCGGCGGGCGTCGGCCTCTTTTGCCCTTTGCGCGGTGACGCCGCTGCCGTCGCTGGTGCACCGGCTGGGCTCGCGTTGGTGGCTGTGTCCTCTGCAGCATTGTTGCCGACCTCCTCCCCCTTTAACGCATCGCACTCCGTCACACGACCTGTCACACCCGTTGGGAGCGCAAAGTCGACGATATGTAGAATCCAGCGAATGCAGTACCAACCCAAGTCGCCAAGCGCGCCGTGCGGCTCCAACAGTGGCTGCAGGCGGATGTCACTCGCCATGAAGGTCGGAGACGCCGCAAAGGACATGTGCGCGTTGATGTGCACCGGTCCACGGAGTTGAGCAACAGCCCGACACACATCCTGGAGTCGCTGGCTGTGGGATAGGGCTGTACCGTCCATAAAGAGAAGGCGGTTTGCGGCCATTTGTTGCAGACACCCCACTAGCTCAGCGGCGGAGCTGGCGGCTGGCTTCTCGCTAACCACGTGCTTACCGTACTCCGCACACAGCCGAATCCATGCCGGCCGCTTTGAAGTGGGCAGCGAGATATACACGAGATCCACGTTGCCTGCACGTACCACATCCATGTACGAGCCGACACTTGGTGCTACAAACGGCTGCTGTGCGACTGCGCCCGCCTCTCTCGTTTCATTGTCAGCCTCTATGTCTTTTCGCAGGCGCTTAGCGAGCTCCCAGCCTTTGCCAGCATCTCGGCACCCAATGAAGGTTACCCGATGGCCCGCGCGGTGGATGGCCAATGACGCCTTGATAGCGACCTTGGACGCACCAAGAAAGCCAACTCGCAATGGCTCCTTGTGCATATGTTGCCTTGGTTGTTTGTATGTGTGTGTGTGTGTGTTTTAATTACACACCATCCGTTTTCATGTGTGGTGCGCGACAATGATCTTGTCACTGTTGTTGACGACAAGGCGGGGAAGTGTCATGGTTGTGCACGCGAGAGAACGTATAGACAAGCGATATCATAAAACGATGCACGTGTCTCTGAGATAGCGAAGGGTGCTCAAAGGATCATGAGCAGGACTAAGGCTCCAGTCGCGCTGTCGTAAGCAAGGCATCCGTTCACTTGAAGTGATCTTTTTTTTTGAGAGGGGTACCCCCCCCCCCACATGAGGAGCGTTCAACATGCTCATTGTTGTTCACGCCCGACTCCAGCAGGGGCCACCACGTACACTTGGGCGACACCGCACCACGTTGGTGCGCAATTGTTCTCGAAAGATGGACACCTAGCTTCTTGGCTCGTACGGTAGAGGCATGTCTCTCTTTCCATAACGAAGCCCCTTCTCCCTCTCTTGCGCCACAACATGCACCCAACATAAAAGCGCTCCAGTGGCAGCGAGGAAAGGGGGACACCAAATGAGGGGGGGGGTGTTGGAGAGAAAAGCTCAAAAAAAAACAACAAGCAAGAAAACCATAAAGTCTAGCGAGAAAGTTTTATTTTTGTGGTACAGCGTGTGGCTATTTTTGCAAATAAAACGTGAGTTTGGAACTCCACACTACACCCCTCCTCCTCCTTCTCACCCCCCGATCCCCAGGCTCGAAGAGGCTCATCGCGTGATGAGAAACACCGCTGGATACGCGGTTGGCCCAGTGCCGACCCCGTCATATAAACATGGCCTTTCCCGAAAACTCCACTGTCTTCACCACGCTGTGCATCCTCCCCCCTCCCCTCAGGGTGGTTAGGCTCTTCTCACCAGTAAGCACTGAATGGATGGGTGTAATATTTTCGAGTCACGTTGACGCCGTGTTTATTGCATGGATGGTGCACACCTCTTCACTGCGGCGTGTCACTTCGACGCCGCTGCCATTTGGGTTACCCTGCATCTTATATGCCAACCCCCGTGACCTTCGACGGTGGTTCGGCATAATCACTGCTTGACTACTTCACGGAACCGGCAGTGAGCCCCTGACACCCAACACCAAAGGGACAGGAACAGCAAGCACCAAACACTTCCATGTGCTCGCTCCGGTAACCCCCCCCCCCACCGTCAGAGACGTGCGCTCGCTAGCCCACTTGACCTCAATACGGGCGCACCGGATTAAGAGGAGTCTGCTAGGAGGCGGGGTGGAAGGGAGCATGCCCACACAAGCGAGTGCCATCCACTGGCAAGTAAAGCAATCAAGTTGTGCAATACATATGCATTGAGATCTTGACAGGTGAAAAGAAGGGGTGGGGTAGGGTGAGGGAACGGGGGAGGGGTCAGGTCAAGAAGTACGCGAGATCACAGCACAGATATTCTCCCTCTCCCCCCTCCCCCTCCATCCGCTCTCTTTCGGCAGAGGGGCGGTGCACAAGCGGGCGAACTAGATGGTGAAGCGCGATGTGAACGGCGTGTAGCGTCCCTCGTTGAAGACATACACGTTAACGAGTGCCATGATGGACGACCCACGTGGGAAAGACGGATGGAGGGCAATTATACAGCTCTGCCGGCTGCCCCCACCCGGCACCCAGAACTGCTGCGGCCAGCGTTGTGTTGGAATCGTCTTGGCACTGTTCGGGTCAGACGAAAATATGTCCTCCTGTTTCAGCTCTACACCGCCGATTATAACTTGGTAGTCGGCGTTGTTGATGAAGGTCAGCTCGGTTCCACGCGTTGGATTCTTGCCATCGAGATATATGTCGATGGGGCAACCACGGGCCACGAGCGGAATTCCGTAGAAGCCAGTGTACGGGATCTCCTCCAGCGACGGCGGGCGGCGTTCGAAGCGCGGCAATGGTGGTCCCTGCGGCACTTGTTGCTGTGTCATTGAGTGGCTCGGTTGCTGGCCTGCAGGGATCTGTTGCTGCTGTTGTTGCTGGTATAGCTGCTGTGGCATTGGGTGGCCTGGTTGCTGGCCTGCAGGGATCTGTTGCGGCTGGTGTTGTTGGTACATCTGCTGTGGCATTGGGTGGCCTGGTTGCTGGCCTGCAGGGTTCTGTTGCTGCTGCTGTTGCTGGTATAGCTGCTGTGGCATTGAGTGGCTCGGTTGCTGGCCTGCAGGGATCTGTTGCTGCTGTTGTTGCTGGTATAGCTGCTGTGGCATTGGGTGGCCTGGTTGCTGGCCTGCAGGGTTCTGTTGCTGCTGCTGTTGCTGGTATAGCGGCTGTGGCATTGGGTGGCCTGGTTGCTGGCCTGCAGGGATCTGTTGCTGCTGTTGTTGCTCATACGGTGGCTGCTGTGCATCTCCTTGGCCCTGACAAACAGCCATCCCAGCAACCGAGGCACCCTGGATTGGGTTTGGAGGCGGTTGTTGCTGAGTTAATGGTGTGTTTTGCGGCTGCGGCTGCAGCTGTGATCGCTCCTGTGGTGTTTGCATTCGCATTTCTAGCGGAGGCAACTCAACACTCGCCGGTGACGCCAGCGGCAATGCGGCTGCATTCGGAGTGTCAGTGCTTCGGCGGTTCACACACGTCTCTGGTAATGTCTTCTCTGCAGACAGGGGGACCGTGTTTGATTCGCGTGCCTGTGTCGGAGACGTTAGCGGCGGTACCTGAGTCGTGGTGTCGGGCAAAGCATCTGTTGTAGGCTGCGGCAGCGGCGTGCTTGCTGGACAGAGTTGAGGCTGCGGACCTTTCGGGGAAATGGATGCAGTTGGCGTGGACTGCGGAGGCTGTGGAGCAGGAGACATACTGGGGGCAACACCGTCTGTTGATTGCGCCCAAACCGGCGTAACTTGCGCCGCCTTTGGTGGTACGTACTCCGCGCTCGCGAAGGGTTCGGGGGGGAGGGTGGCTGGGGTTTCTGCAGCGGGGGCTGGCTGCACCTGCGGCGGTGGTGCACCAAACAAGTCATCCAGAAAGTCCCCTGTCGTATGATCACCGGTCGGTGAAGCCGCTGCGGCCGATGACGGGGGGTTGCCGATTTGCGGCGGCAGGTTTCCTGGCGTGCGCTGGTTGTTCTTCACAAAGTCTAGTTCCTTCGGCACGGTGTGCATCAGTCCGGCTTCTACACCAGCAGGATAGGGCTCATACTGCACGCGATTCAGCGCCATCAGCGTCTGCTGGAGCTGCTTCGTCATGCTTTCAGCATCGTAGAGCTTCGCGGCTAACTTATCCCAGCGGTCGCCGTTCTCGGCAATGTCGCAATCCTTTGTCTTAGGCGCTTCTTCTGGTACAGCTCCCTCATTTCTTAGTGCCAACAGCATCGCCTGCAGGTGGTCGATCTGCTCCAATAGTTTCATTACATCCCCCGTGACGTCACGGCAGCTCTGCTGCTTTTCCAGGTCACTCATCTCGACGTTTTTCGCTGCCAGCTGCGCTTCAATATCCGCAATGTAGCTAGCCGAGGCGACAGGTGGCAGCTGCGACTCTTCCCGTTTCTGCGCGATGCCAGCCTCGTGAGCGGACTTGTCATCAATGTCCTTCACTTTCTCCTTCCAGTAGCTGATTTCGTTCCGAAGCGCGGCAGACGCGGCGGAGCCGGCGGCGACCTTGTCTTTTGCGGCGTACTGTGCATCGTACTCGAGTTTCAGGATCTCGCGCGTGAGTGTGCGGATCCGCTCTCCCAAGTCGGCGCGACTGGGGAAGAGGGCGGAGGTGCGCACGGCGATTTCATTCGCCAGATCCAAGTCCATCTCCACACCGTCTAGGTGGTCCGAGATGATCCCCTCGTGCATGAGGGTTTGCAGCGTGTTCTCCGGCAGGCGGGTAGTCCTGGTAGGTCCAGAGCCGGGGGCGCCGCCCGCAATGGCGACTGGGGCAGCAGCCGGAGTTCGATTAGAAAGGGTGCCCGCTGCGTCAGTCGCTGCGCCAGATATAGACTCACTCGTCTGCACCACACGAAGTTGCGGGACAGGTGTGCCGACGGGGTGCATGCGGAAGATGACGTCGAGGCGCCCGGGCTGGCCGGAGACGCGGAACGAGATGCCCTTTTTCTCACACATTGACTCACTTGCCAGAACGCTGCACATACCTGCTAGCGGGATATCAAATCCCGTGAGCTTGGTGGAGTTCTTGCGGTTTGTGAAATCGTAAATGCCAAAGCTCAAGGTCCGCCGATCTTTTGGAGAGTTGAAGGACAGTTCAAACGACCTCGAGTTGTTCAGACCTTCGGCGTCAGAGAAGATGACTTCGTTGTTGCCATGGCATATCGACGGGTTTGTGGCGATCTCAAGTCCTTTGCGCGACATCACCACGACATACACGGAGCCCGAGCGGCAGAAGTACGCATTGAGCTTCAGTGGGCAAATCGTGATGCTGTAGAGAGGCATGATGACGGAAGCGGTGGCGGTGTCACACCGAGGGCAGCGAACCCCACGCAGGGGGGGGGGGAGGGGAATATGCGTGTAAAGGAGGCGGAGGGAGTGGGAGGGCGGTGGAGGAGGAAAAAAAAAACTACACGGTCTCTCTCTCGGGCGAGTCGATTAAAGACAGGGGTATTTCAAAGCAAATCGATTGAGACTTTGGTGAGAAGGCACGAGTGTGTGCGCGTCCGACTGCGTGCACACACACACACACACACGCGCGCGCGCAAAGAGAACACAAAGAGGCAGAAACCAAACAAGACTCACGTCGGCCGCGTGGGTTCACGACAGCGGCGACCGCAAATGACGAATGCAAATGAAAGGAGAGTAAAAGGGAAAAGAGGTTCAATAACGTAGAGGGATGTGAATTCCTCCAAAATAGCAGCATACCCTCTGAACACACGAGTCAAAGTGCACAGCGGGGGAGCATGGCGAGGGAAGGAATGAAGATGATCATGTAAGGAGAGAAGCATTATGCACGTATGCGCGAGTAACGAGGGGAGGGGGGGGGCGTGGACTCCGCTGCTGAAAGGGAGGAGTGTGCCCCTACCGGCTTTTTATGGTAGTCAATGCTCCCCGTCGCCGGGGAGGTGGACGGGAAAACCAATGGCACCGTAGTGGATCACTGGTTCCCTCCTTGCCAGCACCCATGACGAAGGAGAATAGAGGCAGCAAGTTCTATCATCGGACTTTCTCTTCCTAGATTATTTTGTTGTTGGCGCCCACAGCTATTTCAGGTGTTCAACACTGCGAAGCAGAAGCAAGCGCTAAAAAGTCTCTCTCTTTCGGTGTGTGTGTGTGTGGGGGGGGGTACGACAGCCGATGCCCGCACTCGCGTACGTGTTGCCCCTCCCTCTCACCTCCCAAACACACAGCACACACACGGAAAAAAAGAGAGTCGGGTGATATGTTCTGAATTGAGCAAGTAGGGAAAGAGTGACAGGAATTGCACCAACAAAACCGGCGCCACGACGAAGGGGAGAGACTAGCTCGCCCCCTCAATTCTACCTGTACAAGGAATGGGGTCGGTGGTGCATGCCCATCGACATGTGCGCGCATGCATAGGGCTTGACGCGTTCGAACCGGGTTGGTGCAGATCATCGTTGAGGGATTGAGAGGCAGAGAGGGGGCGAGGGGGGGGGGGGGGAAGTCTGGGTTTACCACGTGACGTAGACAGGAGAGAAGGGGGGCAAACAAGCATACCTACAGGGGGTGATGCACGCCAGCAGCTATGCCGGCATCGATTGCTTCTGGGCGTGCACGACACCGCATAGGAGTATTTCGTATTTTCTAGTGCCAAGGCTTCCCCTCTGATTGTCTATGCGGCTCCAAAGTGCAGGGTAACCGCTCACCAAGTACATGCCCCAGTCGGCTCCAAGTGCCTTCTGGTTTCTTGGTGTCCTCCTTTATCTCCCCACCCTTTACCGTCTATGGCAGAGGCCGGCATAGAGTGCGAGCTCCTGGTACGCTGCATCGTATCTCCCTTTTATCCCCACACACTGCTGCAGTGACGCCGCTTCAACCCGAGTGCGCCAATGCGTGCGTGCACTTTCTTTCCTTTGTTACTGAGAGAGACAGAGAGAGAGCAGAAGTCATGACAGGCAAACAGGATAACGACAAGGAGGAACCATTCATGACTGGGCGTGGTTGCATCACGAGGTCCGACTCCGGGTGAGTCTGTGTGGGATCACTCCAGTTCTAATCCTGCCCAGAGGCAGGGGGGGGGGCAGCATAGAACACCTCTTGTACGATGGCACAGACACCTGCAAATGACTGGTCTGCTTGTGTGCAGAGAAAGAGTGCAAGGGACTTTCCCATCGTTTTCGACGTTCTGTTTGGACCGTCTCAAGACATCAAGACAGCCGAAGTGGGCGAGGCTTACTCTTTAATATCATATAGGAAACCACCAAGAGAGAGAAAAAAAAAAAAGAACGAGGGCGCCACCGAGGCTCCCTTCCACTTCCCAAACCAAATATCATATTGAAGGAACAGCCCCACAGGAGAATGGGGTCATCACTTCAAGTGGGCATCCCTCTTTCCCGTTCCTAAACCCCCCACAACAGATGCATTCGGCTCATACGTCATATGAGTGAAGCGTAACACTCTAGGAGGTGTGCCGCGGGTCCAGTGTGCGGTGTGACGGCAGCACCTAGACTACGCGTCCCAGCAACGCCGACGCAGTCACCTGAACACGGCCTGTGTGCCACGACCTCCACCTACCCCTTACCTCGCCGGCCGCCTGTCAGCCGTTCCAAGCATGTAGGTCCCCCGCGCGGTGCATTGCCTCGGGGTTGGCACCCGGCTTCCCGACAGTGCGGAAGTGAGGCACGGCTGGGGATACGTTCAGGTCACGCTGCCGGTATGCCTATCGTATGGACGACGCAAACGTGTGTCTAGTGTCGCAGGTCACTCCGACGCAAGGCCATCCAAGATATGAGCGCCGACATCAGTCGCGACGGATGACACCGGCGTCCCCGCGCTTATAGACAATGGGGGTGAGGAGTAGTGGGACTGCCTGGTGCCCCCCCCCCTCCCCCTTTTCCCTGCCCTGCCCCCCAGTGCAGTTCAGATATATGGGCCCAGAGAAATCCATCGCTGCCCAAACACTGACTGCGCTGTTCCATTGGAGGAAATCCGTACAGGAGTGAAGGAAAGCATTTGAAAAATCAAAACGCGAAGGATGTCCAGCCTTCTACAAGAGTGACGGGTATGCACCCACTTGTTAAGTTTAGCGGGGACGATCGTAGAAAAGGAAGAAATCGGGGAGAGCGGCCAGGAGGTGCGGCGGCCAGGCGAGCGTTCGTCGACAGAATTTCACGTTTCCAGGAGCGCTGTTATACACGATGCGTGTAGGTGTGTGTATTACTCGTCTTCTTGTGCAGCCTTTCGAGCGGCTTTTAAGGCCATTAAGCGATGCCGTGCTTCCTCCTTGCGACGTTGCAGCTGCGCTTCGGCGTTGTCCGTCTGTACGGTCGAGTCCAGAGTGTCGGCCGCAACCTGTGACTGCTCTCCGTGGAGCGCTGGCACTTGTTGCCTATGCTCCTCGCTGTCGGAGCTTACCGGTGGAATGCGCGCTTGTTCGCCATTCAGATCGCTTTCACTGGATGCATGTTGCTTCTCAGAATCACGGGCACGCTTGCGTTCCTCTCGCAGAGTCTGCACCTTGTTCAGCTGCCTCCATGGATCCACCAGATCGGCTTCCTCTTTCTTCACCTCCGCGATCTGCTCCCGCATGCCCCGTTCTGCCGGCTCCTCGCACCCCGGCAGAAGGCGCGCTCCATACGTTGTGTCTGTGATCATGGGGACTACAGCGAGGCAGAACTGTAGTCGCACCTCCTGTCGTGGCCCACCGCTGCGGCTGAGGACAGCGTCATGCTCTACTAGCGGCACGTAGCTACCCACGCAGAAGCGGTTTCCGTGAATTGTACCCAACGCCTTGACCATCAGTGCGTCTCCAAGAGCCTCGCATGGGGCCACCCAGAGTACATAGCCGCCTGTTGGGTTCTGGAGCTTGACGGGCGGCTTGTTCTGCTGCAACAAGGGATTCGCCTCGGGTGCTACGCCGGCCGGCGTCTCGGCGGTTGATGTGGTGGCGATCGTTGGTGGTGTCGTTACCAACGGCGGCGGCGAGAGTGATGCGCTGGTGACGTTGACAGAGGCCAATAGCGCTGCTGCGCCGCCATTGCGGGCGGTACCTGGAGTCGACCGGCAACCCATGCTAAAAAAGGAGGCGGCTTTACTCTGCAGACCCACTGCCGAGGCGGACGGCTTGGGGTTGTCCGTCACGATAGTGTCGGCGGCAGCACTCGTCTCCACTTTCTTGGCCATCCTGAGGGCAGCCAGTTCAGCCTCGACGGCAGGTCCGTCCCAATAGGCACTGAAGGAGATGTCGTGCGCGGGAAACGGGGCGTCGGCGGTGCCTAGGTCGGTGTTCGAGGCAAAAAACTGATATGCTGTGAAACGTGTCCGCTCCTCCTCGCTGAGGGAGCGCTTCTTTTCTTCGCACCAGGCTCCGATGGACACGAGGTTCAACTCTTCCACAGGTGCCTGCACAGCCACCTCAATTTCCTTGTAGTGGTGCCGAAAAACGGTAGGCAGCAAAGCCACACTGCGCGGGGGAATGAGAATCAGAAGCTGCACCATGACATCCGTTGGCTTGCCACGCTCTGCCGCATCGGACACCGCCGTGCAGGTCTCTCCGGGCTTCAAAGCGGATGTGGAAAGCTCGTCTATCCCGTCATCATCATCATCCTCATCCTCGGTGCCGTTGCCAGGGTTGCCCTCTACTCTTCTCGCGCCGCGTCCCGTAGCGGTGCTCATCTCCAGTCGTCGTTGTGCTATCTCAATGAGTGTGTCGTAGGACAGCACACCGCAGTACGAGGCCAACTTCGACAATGGAGGTGCCCTGCCGTACGGGTAGTAGCATCCCCAGTGTTCCACAATACCGGCGCTGTATTGCAGCGCCCACTGCAGCATCGTCCAGTAGCAATAGCACATACGCTCGTGCTGCTTCTCACGCCGCTGCTGCCGCTCGACAAAGGCAGGATCGCGCTCCAACGCCTCTTTTTCGGCGGTGAAACCCCAGTCCAGCGCACTGGAGCTGCCGTTATGCACCCGCAGACGAGCACCGTCTTCGCCCTTCCTCGCGTTGCCTGGCAGCTCCGCCAGGCAGCTAAGCAGATAGCGGGCGGACTCATACTGAATGTGGTTTGTTACCGGGTCCACCAGGGTGCGACCACGCGGCACAAAATCGGTCGCCAGGAGCGAAAGCAGCGCATCCAGCGTGCCCTCCTGAATGCTGCCGCCGATCGTGGGCAGGAAGTCGTTTCCGAAGAGCAGCAGCACAAAGACAACGTCGTGTAGGGCGTGCTCGAAAACGAGGGCGGTCTCTTCTGGGTTGGCAACGGCATCGGCGGTGTTATCCTGTGCTGACAAGTGAAGGATTTCGCGCAGTCGCTGGCGGAAAACGTGAATGCTGAAGAAGGTAGACAGCCAGCTGTCTTTCGGGGGCGGTGGTGGCGCGGCAGCGCGGGCGCCGTGACCAGAGGAGAGGCGTGGCGGGGCATGATGAGCACGACCGCTCCGCCCGTCAAAGCGTCGCGGTCCGTGCGAGGGAGGACCACCGCCGCGGTGCGGGCGAGAGGATTGACGCCCGTGTTGGTGATGAGGCGAGTGCTGGTGGTGTTGGGAGGGTGTCTGCGCCTTCACAGGCGGCTTACCTCCGAGTGAAACCGGGGGTTCGTAGCGCAAAACATGAATGCGCGGCTCGTGGAGGATGAGGCTCGTAACGGTGACGTCCGTGTCAGAGCTGCAGATGACGTGGGAGGTGTTGGGGTTGTAGCTCTGATCGGTGCGAATGCGGCGAATGAACTCCGCAATTTTGTTTTCGCCCTCCCCGGGGCGTAACACGTCGTCGATGATGATGTTGATGAAAGGGAACGCGTAAGGTGCACCAGCGGGATCGGAAGAAGTCGAGGCCGTTGAGGCGTTGGCCTTATTAATGCGGACCTTCTCGTCCCGAAATCGCTTGGCGTTGAGCTGCTCGGTTCTGCTCACAGCGTAAAAGTGCAGCGCTTCTGTCACTTTGGCCATAAAGCGCGTCCCGACGCTGATGCAGTTGCCGTCCCACAGGTCGTTGATGTTGCCCGCTGGCTCCCGGTGGTGGTGGGGCTGAGACGGCGAGACAGACGGCTGCCGGCGCGCCCCACGTCGTCGCCGGGCGCGCTGTTGCGCCATCTTGCCGAGCGGCGAAACTCCATCCACCGCGATATACACCAGCGCCTTGGGCTGAACGAGGTTCAAGACGAGGTCGTCTAGGAGGTCAAACAACTTCCGCAGAATGACATCCTCCACCTCATCGACGCAGCTGAAGCGGTGCGAGCGGTGCGTCGCCGTGATGATGGTGGCGGCCTGGTACAGGAAGGAGTTGAGATCAATGTAAAGGTTATCAGTGCTTTCACGGATGTGGTTGGTTATCACGCTATCGGCCGGCATGAAGCAGTCGGCAAAGCGCTTCCGCAGCCATGTCAGAAGCAGAGGTACACCCATGACGATGCAGCGGCACGAATACGTGTGCGCGCTTTACCTCTTCTATGCCGTGGAGCCTTTTATTACTAGGGTACAAGGCATGTATCCTGGGCTACACTCGCTCGCCTATAGAGCTTCGAGTGTATGTGTGTGGGTGTGTGTGTGTGTGGGGGGGGGTTGTAATGGGGCTCTGCTGTCTGCTTCTCTCCCGAGCCTCCTCTTCAAGTAAACACAGATACAAATGAAGAAGGAAAAAGAGAAAACACAGAGGTCGAATGTTCAACTCTACTCCACTCTACTTTCCTCTCCTCCCCTCTTCTACCTCTTTTTCCTTTTATTTTACTTCTTGTGTTCACAAGACGGCGACTAGAAAAAAAAACAGAAATAGCCGATAACAACAACAAATGCAAGGGCTGAAGAAGGTACAGGTGCGTGTGTGTTGTAACATTTACATTCATCAAGAGGAGAAACCAACATTAAAAGAAAGAGGGAAAAAAAGAGGAAGATTCAGGGTAATACGCATGGCTGAGGTGCACGGATGAGGTTATGGAGGCAGTGGCACAACAAACCTTCACGTGATGAGGTCTGCGAGCAGCAAAAAAAGGACACCAAATGTTTTTTTGGGGGTTGTTTTATCTATAAGTAGACTGCTACAGTGTGCACATGTGGCGTGCAAGATATGCCCCCCCCCTTACTGATCCGGGAAAGAAGGCTGAGGACAGCAAGATGGTGGTGGCGTAGCCGGAGAGAGATGATGGGGGAGGGGAGGGGGGCAACGCTATGTAGGGAAAGCCAGCGAGCTGTTTGATCATTGCAACCTCCCCCGCTCTTGTTTCTCTCTCTCGCTCTCTCACATTCCCTCTCCCTCCTTTTTTTTTCTTGCAGCAACGGTCCGTTTACATCTATTGTACATTCCTCAGAGTGGGGATTGGCGGCGATGTTCTGCTCGCCCACGTACCCCATTCCAGCACATCAGCGGGTCTACACGAAGCGCCGTGGTCCGTTCAACCTTCCCCCCTCACTCCTTTCGCATGTGGGCTCAGTAATAAAGCGCCAGACGCACATCGTTCACCGTCACAACACCGTCCCCATCGACGTCCAGTTCGTGCAGAGCGGTTGCGAGCTCCGCTGGGGGCATATCTGTCAAGCGGAGAAGATCAGGATCTTCCTGCAGGAGTCCATCCTGCTCCTCCACGCACGCCTCCGCAGCGCGACGGAGGTCGTGCACGCTCCACACACCATCACCGTCCGCGTCGATCATTGAAAAAAGTTCTGGAACGTTGACGTAGAGTTCGCCAATGGCAGAGGCGCTGAGCGTCGATGTGCTTGTTACTGTCCCCGAGGCTCGCTGCGCCAGCTCCGGGTACACTAGAAGAAAATACACAAAGGCAGTGAAATTCATGCCTCCCTCCGTGATGGCGGACGGCGCTGCGACCTGAGGGGCCACCAATGGCGATGAGCCCACAGGCGCCACATCACTAGGGCCGCCGCCGAGGGTCGGGGTGGACTTTGGTGAGATATCACGAGTGCTTTTGGAGGAGTTCTTTTGCGTTGATGCGCCGCTTTTCTTGCCACCTTGGCGTGATGCGGCCTGCTGGCTTCCTGTTGCTGTCGTGGAACCACGACTCCCCTTGCCCATCGGCAGCTGCTGGTCATTGCCCGGGCTGTCTGAGACCTCATCTTCTTTCCGGATGGCAACGGCAGCCGCGCTGCCAAAAAAGCGGAGTAACTCCTCGACGTCCTGGTGGGTGAGCGGTGTGCCCAGCCTCACCATGAGCTGCTGCAACCCAGGCACAGTAATGAGCGGTTCCTTGTTGCTGTTCGTAGGTTGAGCTTCTCCGCTTTCGGCGAAGGAATCAAAAAGATGGCCTGCTTCTTCCACAAGTGCTGTTGTGAGATAGTAGCGCCGCGCCAACTCTTCCAGCACTTCTGCTGTGCGCGGCATTTTTTTTTTACTGCTATCGATAATCTATTTGTGATTTGTGGGTACTGTGTGAGTGCACGTGCTCATGGAGTCTTCTGCTTGTATATATACTACGGGTAGCCGCACATACACGGTGGGCGAAGCTAGCGTAAGAGTGGGTGGGTGGGTGGGTGGGTGGGGGGGGGGGAGGGGTGAACGTGGGGGAAAAGACTTCACCACCAAGCAGGCGGGGGAGGGGAGGGGGACACGGAGGCCACACCATGAAACAGTCACCAGTGAATGGCACCGGTACAGTTGCAAATTGGTATACGTTTTCTCGTCTTTCTTTATTGTTTGTGTGTGTTTCCCACGAAGCAACCACCATATTGGTGCGTTGCTAGCCAGACCTCTACGGCAACAACACCTACGCCTACGCAAACTCCTCGAAGTACATGCCCGACAACGTATAAAAGACACCAGTTAGAGAAAACTAGTGGCGCAGCGCCCGACAGGGGTGGGGGGGGGGGCGCACCGCCAATTTTTTTTTGTATCCAACATCTTATCCAAAAACCAAATGAAGGGAGGGGTACACTGTCACAGACTCTGCGGGGCAGGGCAGGGAAAAGGGGGAGGGGGGGGCACCAGGCAGTCCCACTACTCCTCACCCCCATTGTCTATAAGCGCGGGGACGCCGGTGTCATCCGTCGCGACTGATGTCGGCGCTCATATCTTGGATGGCCTTGCGTCGGAGTGACCTGCGACACTAGACACACGTTCGCGTCATCCATACGATAGGCATACCGGCAGCGTGACCTGAACGTATCCCCAGCCGTGCCTCACTTCCGCACTGTCGGGAAGCCGGGTGCCAACCCCGAGGCAATGCACCGCGCGGGGGACCTACATGCTTGGAACGGCTGACAGGCGGCCGGCGAGGTAAAGGGTAGGTGGAGGTCGTGGCACACAGGCCGTGTTCAGGTGACTGCGTCGGCGTTGCTGGGACGCGTGGTCTAGGTGCTGCCGTCACACCGCACACTGGACTTACAAAATAACCCGAGGGTGCATAGGTGGGTGGGTGGAGTGTGTCGTTTAGCTCAAGCTTCATCGCAGAGAGTAGACCTTTGATAATTAGAATTCCACTGAAAGAGATACTCGCCCATTCCTATGCTATACGCATTTCCTTGTAGGCCCGCCCCCTCCGAGAGAAGTGACCAACGGCCAAATCAGTCAACAAGACGTGTGCGCGTGTGTATGTATATATCTATATATAAATATATATATATATATATGTTTAGTGGGGGTATAGGATAGATTCGCTGCTTACCCTCTCTCCGGCAGCGTGGTGTGCGTGTGTATGTGCGTGTCCGGCAACACCAGCAGCAGCGGTGAGGTGTACGTCAGTGAAACGATCGGATATGGGGGGGGAGGGGAGGGGATAAGAGAGGCGGAATGATGCACGTCGGTGTCTATCTGTGCGCGTAGCGTTGCGGGAACAAACAGAATCTAGGGGCATCATTAGTACTCTGCACCACACTTACCCCCTTTCTTTTTTTTTCCGGTGATTGATGCGTGCCACTGCGCATGTGTGCTCTGGCCTTTGACTACGTCCTCACGTTAGATAGGGCAAAGCCGCTGATGCTCAGCGATGAGATCAGCAACAACATCGGGGTTTACCAGCGTCGATGTGTCGCCCATCGCCGAATACTGCCCAGCCGCCACCTTGCGCAGGATGCGGCGCACGATCTTGCCCGAGCGCGTTTTGGGCAGTCCGACACGAGCCACCTGCATCACGTCCGGAGATGCTAGCGGTCCAATTACATTGCGTACGGTCGCCCTCACTCCTGCCAGCAGCTCGGGCGTAGGGGTCACGCCGTCGCGGAGGATGAGAAATACGTATATGCCCTCGCCTTTGATCTTATGCGGAAAGCCAACCACAGCGCTCTCCACCACGGCTGGGTGGGTGTTGACAGCGTCTTCGATCTCACTCGTGCCGATGCGATGGCCGCTCACGTTCAGCACGTCATCGATGCGCCCAGTGATCCAGTAATAGCCATCCGAGTCGCGGCGGGCACCATCGCCTGTCATGTAAACACCATCGACGTTAAAGTACGTTTGCTCGTAGCGGGCGTGGTCATTGTAGATGGTGCGGGCTATGCCGGGCCACGGCTTCGCAATGGCCAGCAGCCCCTCCGCTGGGCCCTTCTTCTCGCTCAGCGTCATGGGATCAAGAATGACTGGCTCAATACCAAAGAAGGGCAGCGTCGCGCTACCGGGTTTCATTGGGGTGCAGCCCGGCATCGGTGTTATCATGTGACCACCCGTCTCGGTCTGCCACCACGTGTCCGACACGTCGCAGTGTTTGTCCCCCACCACTGTATGGAACCACTTCCACGCCTCCACGTTGATCGGCTCGCCGACGGACCCCAGCACACGCAGGGTGCGGCGGTCGCACTTGCTGACATGGCAGTCGCCGGCCTGCATGAGAGAGCGGATCGCGGTCGGTGCGGTGTAGAATATGGACACCTTGTACTTCTCGACAAGCTGCCACCACCGCGAGGAGTCGGGGTAGCTCGGCAGACCCTCGAACAACACCGACGTGGCGCAGTGGATCATCGGGCCATACACGACGTAGCTGTGGCCCGTGATCCAGCCAACATCCGCCGTGCAGAAGTACACGTCGTCCATGTGGTAGTCGAAGCTATACTTGAAGGTGGTGGAGGCGTACACCATGTAGCCAGCCGTTGTGTGCACAATGGCCTTTGGCTTCCCAGTGCTACCGGAGGTGTAGAGCATGAAGAGCGTATCCTCCGCATCCATCCACTCCACCGGGCACTCCTCGTGCTGCTCTGGCGTCAGTTGCGCTACGGCGTCTCTGTACCAGGTGTCGCGGCCGTCCTTCATTGTGCAGTGATGCGAACTTAAGTTTTCCGTGACTAGGCACGCGATGGACATGCCGGCTTCCTCGCATTCCCTCAGCGCTTCGTCTGCTACGTCCTTGAGAGGGATGGTCTTTGCGCCACGCGAGGACGCGTCGGCTGTGATAAGCAGCTTCGCCTCAGCGTCCTTCAGACGTGAACTGAGCGCCTGAGCTGAGAAGCCGCCGAAGACCACTGTCATTACAGCACCGATACGGGCACAGGCAAGCATGGCCACCACAGCAAAGGGAATCATGGGCAGGTAAAGGCCCACACGGTCACCTTTCTCGACGCCGTACTGGTGCTTCAGCACGTTCGCCAGCTCCACCACCCGGGTGTACATGTCGCCATACGTGATCCTCTCCGTCACCCCCGGGTTGTTGCCTTCAAAGTAAAAGCACACCCGATCCTTGTGCTCCGGCAGATGGCGGTCCAACGCGTTGTAGCAGACGTTCGTCACCCCGCCCTCGAACCACTTCACAAAGATGGGGCCCTTGGACTTGTCAAAGTTATACGACTTGACATGTTGGTCATCCGCCCAGGTCTGCTTCCAGTAAAAGTCACGTCGCGCAATACCGGCCCAGAAGGCGTCATTCTTCTCCACGGAGTAGTCATAGATGTCCATGCGAGATTTGATGTCGCTGCCAACGTGTGACTTGGCGCTGTTCGCCTGCACCGACTGCACAGTCGTTTTAGACGGCCCATGCTTGGGGTCCTGACCGTGCTGGGGGTCGAAAGACGGACTGTCTGAGCTCACCGGTCTTGAGACGCCGCCCGTGTTGGTTGGCGTGACTGAAAGAATCGTGTCGCTCATCTTTTATCTCTCTCTGTGTGTGTGTGTGTGTGTCGTGTGTGTGTGCGTGCGTGAGTGTGTGTGTTGCCGCACAACCAAGAGTCACCCTCTCCAAGTCCTCTAAAAAAAAGGTGAAATATCGGGAGGACGAATAGTCCTGAAAATAGAGGAGAAACAGAGCACCGTGGGAAAAAGGGGGGAGAGAGGGGGGAGGGAGACGGGGGAGGAGGGGGAGGGAGGGAGGAGGGATAGAGAGAGAGAGAGCGACACACCGACACACACGCAACCGGTGCGAATGGGCTTTCCGCAGTTCCTTCACAAAACTTCAACGTTTTTTTTGTTTGTGTTCGCCAACGTGTCATGTGAACAACAATAAACACTTCATGGAAATAAGCAGATCATGAAGCAAGATTGCTCTTCTTCGGGGGGGGGGGAGGGGGGACGCATGTATGAACACACGTACATTACCACAATGTGGTCCCCGCGTGCTGGTGCAGGAGTCCCCCTTGTCCATATTCACCCGTTTTGTTTTCGTCCCCGTCCGCAACGCTTAGCTCCGTCGCGGGCGCTTTCCCGATCGACCAAATCCCGGCCAATCGTCCAAGCCAAAATGACCCCCACCGCTGCTGCTTCCACTGGCAGTGCCCATGGTCGCTCTCGAGAGAGGGCCTCGGGTGGCGATCGACGCCGGATGACGCGCTACGGAGAGTTTGTCCAGCGCCACCAAAAATACTTCATCGCTGTTCATGCGACTCGCCGGTGGCTTACACGTGTGCACCGTGAGGAAAAGCCTGGAAAGGCGATGCCACAGCTCCTCGTAAGCGGCACGGCTTCCCAGCACTTTGCACACAAAGTGACCCCCGGTGCGTAGCAGAGGTGCACACACATCGATGGCTTGCAGATTTAGCTGCGCAATGCGCTGCCGATCTTGAAAACCGCCCATCCGGTTAGGGCACATGTCCGACGTGACGACATCCAGTCCAATAAAGCAAGAGGACGAGGATGACACCATACCCGTCGCTGCCTCGCTGCTGCTGAGAGTAGAGCAGTGATGGGAGAGATGCTCTACAAGCTTCTGTTGCGTGGCGGCGTCGGTAAAGTCACCCTGCACAATCACGGCGTTCGGGATTTGTGCCTTCATGGGCAAAATATCGACACCGAGGAGAAAACACCCGTCACCGGCTCTCTCACGTATCACCTGACACCACCCACCCGGGCTGCAACCGAGGTCCATCGCGATGCGTGTACGCTGGCGGTCGAGGAGGTGAAAGCGATCATCTATATGTGTAAGTTTGTATGCACTGCGCGCAATGTAGCCTTCCTGGCGAGCCTTGATCACGAATGGATCCTGCGACTGCCGTTGCATCCACTGTCGGCTAGTGCCCTGGCAACAGACAATTGTGGGGCGCATCTCCAGCGCATTGACCTCCACCCCTCCGGTGCTAAAGCCCACTGAAAACAAGCCAACAAACAAAAAACAGAACACATACACAGAGACAGGGAAGCGAAGAGGTCGATAAGAAAGGAGGTAGTTGAGGAGAGGAGAAAAGGCGTCACATCCGCTACGGTTGTGCGCGGTACGCAAACGCATGTGGCATAGTAGCGCACCCACCATCCGTGTGTCTGTATGTATGCATGTATGTATGCGTGGCCATTCCTCCACAGACGAGGGTCAGCTCCTTTTTTTCTTTCAGGTCCCTCTTGTTACCGATAAGCCCCTCCCCCACTCTGGCCAAACACTGCGAGGGTACAAGTCTGTCTCCACACACACACACACACACACACATGAGTGATGTTGCCCCTCCCACATACCCAATAGAGGGGGGTCACGGAAGAACATCTTCCATTCCCCATATAAGCTTGAGTTCGTGGGGCGCGGCACCGTATGTCATGGTGAGCTCCTCTCCCTTCACGATCGGACGGAGGGTGCGCAAGCAAATCACTGGTCCTGTCGCCAGCGTCACCTCGCGATCGGGTACCATGACGGCGACGTTTTCGCGGTCGCTATGGTTGCACATTTCAATCACAGGGCACAGAAAAGAGATCGGATCTCGCACGAGCGAGGCCTTCACACCCCTGGGGTCAACGCTGTCGACCGCGCCTGCTGAGGGCGAGGGTGGTAGCATGGAAAGGGGGGCTGTGGCTTCGATGTTGTCCCATGCGCAGGCCCATGGGGTCGACTGGAAGGCGTACTGCAGGCACGCACGGTGATCCACGGGAACCATGCGACTGTAGATCATGCACAAGGCGTAGATAATCACCGGGCGTACCTCCGCTTGAGTCAGCTTGAAGTGAGAAGCGAGCGAGGTCTGAGCGCTGCGACAGATCTCTGGCGCATCCAGCCACCCTGCCAGGTGCGCAGCGAATCGCTCGAAGTTGCCCTCGTTTCGAGGCATGAAGTTGATATATTCGATGGCGTCGCCGCCTGGCGTCGCCGACACCTGAGCCGCGTTACAGTTCCGTAGCAAAATGAGGTACGTCATGTAGAGTGCGAGGAGTAGCTGATGGTGCCTAATCAGTGAGCGGTCCGCAATGCGGCTGTTGTACGCACACGCCATGTCACTCAGCGCCGTTTGCACTTCCGGTGCCAGCAGTTTCCAGAAGGGTTCGCAGCGAAAGGCGGCGCCGGGGTGCAGGCATGCCGTGACGGGCATCATGACCACGTTTTCATCCTTGGCAATGTCTTTGTTTGCTATGAGGCCGCGCAGGAGATGATTGTGGGGATTCAAATTTGAGTTTGGTGGAGAAGTGCGACGCACATAACCGATACGACACCACCCGCGAGTCGTTACGTGATGGCGTTTGCAGTAGCCGATAAACGATTTGGCCAGTACTTGCGGCGAGTCGAGCACGCGCAGCATGTGTCGACTCTCGTAGGAGGGCATTGGCTCGCCAGATGTAAGTGGTACACCCCCACCCCCCAGGGTCTCAACGTCCGTGTGCGCTCCTGTGACGGAGTTTCTCAACGTCTTGGGGATCTCTTCCTAAAGAGCGAGCAACAGCACGGGTTCACCGAATAACGAACGTACACCCATCCAAGTCCATAAATGCAGCAGCGTGCAACGATTTTCGTATGCCTTTTCCTTCTCTCCATCCCCCCCCTCCCCTTCCCGTATAGTGTCTCTTGGGGAGGCTCGAGGGTGGCCTCTGAATTTCTACACACTTTTTATTTTTCTCCACCTCTTTGACCAGTGTGTGTGTGTGTGTATGTGTGTGTGTGTGGTGTGCCTTCCTGCGAATAGCCAAGAGTACATGGTGTGGGGGTAGAGGGGAGATGAGTGCGCGAGCGAGTGAGTTGGAGCCCAGCCGAAAAGAGACCGCGACGGTCGCACATGAACACATACACAGGTGTTCGTTGGCATACAACTAACATACACCAGGTCTTCAGACGGTGTGACACGGGGGGGGGGTGCAGGGAGGAAGCGGGACGGCGCAGCAGAGCTCTCCCCCTTTTTCCTCTCTTTTTTTTTCCACATGATCAAAAAATATAACCCAGCCATGCATAATAGGCACACACACACACATATACATACCATTAAGGCACCCAACATAGGCAGTGTGTGATACCAGCAGACTGCAGCGAAACAACAACAAACGTACATCAAAAAATTTTATCTGCAGCTCTACTTATGCACTTGAACACCGAAACTGTGTGTGTGAGAGAGAGAAAGAGAGATCAAAGCATCGGCAAGCAGAGGAGTGTCATTTGCTTTAGGGATTTAAAGAAGGGTGAGACGGAGGGGGGAGGGGAGGCTGATTGGTGATGGTGCACGCAAATCACATCTTGTAAACACCTTAACCAGTTTTCTTATTGCTTGTACGCTTCTCCCACAGTGTGACATGTGTGTAGCAAACCTACGCCTTCGGCCTCTTGTGCACGTCTGCTGACGCTTACATCCCACTAAACTCCCATAGAGGACATCCTCAGTCGCCCTCAACACTCTCCCCGTCACGTTCTTTTTTTTTCCCGTGTGGGAGTGTGTGCGCTCTTTTTTTTTTGTTCAAAGTACAGAGAAGCGCGACTTGTGGCCGCGTTCTCTGGACGGAAGCGTTGCGGTTCTAATGTACTCCTCGTTGTAATCCTTGGCTTTTTGGTTCTTCACAGTGCTGCTGTAGTCCTCCATGGCGTTCTGGAACAGAAACATTAGCTTCTCCGGGGACACGTAGAGGCAGTGCAGGTCTCGCTTCTCACGGTCGGCCGTCGGCATACTTTCTCGCAGCAACCCCTCGTTGTAGTTCTCTTGAAGCCGCTCCGTGCGGGCGTCACTGGTGGTGAACGCAGGCTTGTTCATGGGCATGGTGCTCTTAGTTGGGGGTGGGGTGGGGGGGAAGGCTTTTGAGTGTCACTGTTTGTACTGTTGCGGGCGTAGGAAGACGGAGGCAAGTATCTGCGAGGGGATTGAGGGGGTGGGGGGCAGGATAAGGATGAGTTGGAGAAGACTGGTGAACCGATGTGACCCAGCACCACGTGATGACGCGTTTGACGTTTGTGTTTCAGAGCTTTAATTGATTGTGTGTGTGTGTAAGGAGGTGCATATGTGTACAGAGGGGGGGGGGAGGAGGCAGTCGCAGCGTGCTTCTACGCAAGCACACACAGCCCCTCCCTTCCCCTCCCCTCCCCCCTCCCCACACACACAGACACACAGAGAAATCACCTCAAAAGAGGGCATGTGTCTTGACAAAGACGCATAGATGTGCCACCCAGATTTGTATCGTTTATTTCCATCTTCGTTGGGTGGCACGTGCCACCCAACGCACACACGCACACAAACATGCCCACGTATATATATATATATATATATATATCTATGCGTGCAGAGACACGTGTGTATGTGTGGTACTTGAATCTAACATGGCCATTCCTTTTCCTCCCTATCTCTGAGACACGCACACACACACACACACACACACACACCGGCGCTGTGAGGTATATGACGAGGGACATAATCCTTGGCAGAAACCGCTATTAATGGGGAGGGTTGTGCGCGTGTGCGCAAACGAGTACGAAGAGGTGCTGCTATGTGCCTCAAAAGTTCACGGCTGGCTATTGTTCACCGCAGTAGTAGTCGTCGCCATCACTTTCTGGCTCTATTGGCGACGTCGCCTCACTGGCGCCGTGACGGGCTGAAAAAGAAAACAGAAAGGCGCCCATGACCATTGAGGCCAAGACCAACTCTGCACATGCTTCACGAACCTGCGCGGAGGAGAGACCCTCTGCGAGGTGGTCAGACCAGTAAGCTAAGAGGGCTGTGTAGGCAGCCGAGAGGGGTGGCAGCGCTGGCACCAGGGCCGCCATATAGACGCGCAGCAGCTGCCCGCAGACTACCGCCGGTACGTACACCTGGCTCGAGAGCTTGAAGTAGAAGATGCACACAAGACTCGTGTCCACCAGGTCATTTGGGAAAGCGGTGAGCAGCACAAGGACGACGAAGCCAGTTGCCGTGGAAAAGAAGTAGTTGGCACGGTTTTTGCGCAGGTTACGATAGGGTTCACGGTAGACTAGTTGGAGAAGCGCGATCTCCGCGATGATGGCGCCGGCCGCGTAGACAAACTTTTCGGTTGTGTGCTGCAGTACTTCATCGCCATTGGTGCCGCTGACTACCGCTAGAGGCCTGCGAGCACCACGGCCGACCACCACCAGCGACGCTGCCCCGTGAGCGAAAATGGGCGCCAGTTCAACCACCGACGACGGCACGCAGGGAAGCGCTTTTTCTGCAATAGGAGCCAGGGCGTGTTCAAGGGTATCGCGTGCCCGACCAACAAAACCTGAAAAAGGCTCTACAGCAGTGAGAGTTCGGGTGCCACTTCCCGCACCGCCAGACCCAACGGCAAGTCCAGCAATAGAGCACAACACCAGCGTTAGTGCTGCCAGTATGATAAACCTCAACTGCCTCTTCATTTGTTTTTCGTTTTTGTTGGTGTTTTTATGAGGGTGATGTGTGTAAGGCCCGCCTTCCCTTCCTTTGTTTTTGTTTTCCCACGTATATTAAAAAAATGCGCAACTGTCCGTGTTTGCTGGTGCCTGTTCGTATGAAACTGAAAAAAGGCGGAAGGGGAAGCGGAGGGGAAGGAGGGGGGGGAGGGAGGGGGGGGGATGAGAGTGGATAGAGAGGAGCAACCCTGACGGGTGCACTCAAATAAGCAATCAATCAGACAAAAAAAAGGGCATAGGTGTCCAACAGGGGAGGTGAGACGTTTGTGGCATTGGGAGTGGGGTGGGGTGGGGGGAGGGGGGACATCCGGAAGGTAGGAGGGGCAAGCGGATTGACCACCGACGGTGGGAAAGGGCGGAGGCCTAATCTCAGGGATGTGAGAGGGGGTGAACAAGTGCAAAGGAAACGGATTGTGGCACGCAAGCAAAAGAGACGCACGTTTTTTTTCCGTTTTCATGCATTCGAAGTCTATCCGTCCGGACCGCTCTTTGAACGACTGTCAAGCCTTCCAACACTCTCGGCGCCCACGCTGCCGTCCCGAGATAGCTCAAGGAACATGAGCCGACGCGCTTATATCGTGGGCCTAAGTTACATCACCTAGACGGTACACCCGCTTTGTGCCACGCCTGTATCCACCTCTTTTGTAATGAGCATTGTGTATCTGTGTTGCCTTCAAGCCGCGCTGGATTCCCTCCTAGAAAAAAAAAAGCTGTTGATGTTTTCGTTGGCAGTGCTTGTGCGCGCCTTCACGGGGCACGTGTTCTCCTCTCCTCCCCCTTTCGAGAGGAAGAGCATAGATTTGGGGGTTTGGGTGGGAGAGAGACCCCACTACTCCCCTCCCCCTCCTCCTCCTCCTCCCCTTGCCACAAAAACCGGGACGTGAACGACAACAAAGTATCGAAGTGTATTGGATAAACACACACACACACACACCCTGCGGAGGGCAGTTCGCAACATGACTCCAGGGGAAAAAGAAACATATACAGCATCATACACGTGGGAATGGGTGAGGGACCGCAGGATGCGGGGGCGTCCCCCCCCTCTCTCTCTCTCTCCCCCTCCCACGCCCACCGTAAAAAAGCAATACCTGGTCATCCGTACTCCACCGATTCCCTCTCGCCTTACTTCTTTGATTTTCTCTCTTCCTCCTCCTCCTCCTCCCCCCCACCTCTCCTTTCCAAAAGGCTACGTTTTCAGTGGTTCCAAGGAGTCGATTGGGTTTGTCGGCAGATGCGAGTAGTAGACTACCGTCGTGTATTTGTTGCAGTAGCGCGTTGTCACGCCAATGACGGCGTGGTCCTCGCGGCGCTGGAAGTACACGTGGTTGATCGTAACGCTAAGCGGCAGGGGCAGGTGCTCCGGAGGCAGGCGAGAGTTGTGCTCTACGCCAGTGTCCATGACTTCCATGCGACCATCGCGGGAGCAGCGCACGAGCGTGGGTGGGGTGTTAAGAGGGGTGTACCGCAGGTGCAGGGGCACGATCGGGGGGTACTTGCGGGACTCCTCGAACATGATCGCCTCTTGGCCCCAGCCCTCCCCGTTGTCCATGATGTCGTCGTCTTCTTTTGTAGTCAGTAATACATCATTCAAGAAGATGGTGTTGGCAGGCTTGCCATCACGGGCCGGTACCGGCTTCGGTAGCGGCTGCGTCACCGCTACACTGGTGGGCTGCTGCTGCTGAGTCTGCGGCAGGACAGGCAAATTTGATGATGCCGTTCCCGATATCAGCGGCTGCGTGCTATCCACCACCTCCGTGCCATTGACGAGGAAGCGGTAGTTGTGGTTGCCGGCGGGGAGCTCAAGCAGCGCATAGAAGGAGTCTGTGCTGGGTGTCATAGGCAACGGCTGCCAGTTCATTGCCTCCACGGCGACGTAGACGGGATTCCTCGACTCAATCAACGAACGCACATCCTGGTCCTGGTAGCGCAGCACAATGGGGAAGGTAGTCGTGGGTACGTTAGCCACCATACCACCAGCTGCGCCTACAGATTCCGACAGTGGGCGTGGGAGTGAGGTGCGACTCATGTTTTGCGTGTTGTTTGGGTCGGAGTGACGCGCGACATTTTGCGCTACGCTAGCCTGATGCAACACGCTGTCGTTGACTGCCGTCGGCCGGACGCAAGTAGGGCGGTTGGTGCTGCTAACGCCCGCGCTAGGCAGGCCTACGCGGCGCCGTTTTGAGTCTTTTGTGTTCGGCTGGCCCATTGGTGTCTGGTAGGGGACGCCCTTTGATGCCTAAACGAGGTGAGGGAGGTGGTCCCTCCCCTCCCCTCCCCACAATGCCCGGACGTGACTTGTGAACCCCGAGCACACTCTGAAGGGAGCAGGAGTGCGGCAGGAGAGACCGCTGTCAGACGTGGGGGGGGGGGAGGGGAGGGCAGAGGGGAGAGGAGGGGGAGCGGACCACCGAGCACAACTTCAATCCTAAAAGAAACACACACACACACAAACAACACCCCGACGACTTTTCCTTCGCCTCCTTTTTCCTTCCCTCCTACACAGACACACACACACACACAGTCCAACGTGTGGGGAGAAGGGTGAGTGGAGGAGAGAGACAAGTACGAGACAGAGACGCAAGGAAAAAAAAAGTGGTCGTTACGTGGTCGAGCAGCAGAGGAAGTAAGTCAAAAGAGCATATATAATATAATATAATATAGTATATAATGAAGGACAACGAAATATCAGGTGAAACAAACGAATGGAAAGAGGCACGTGTTGCTGTTGAGGTGGTGAAGGCAGCGTGTGCAAGATGAACCTGTGTGCGTTTATGTTTATAGTCCTTCTCCCTCCCTCTCTCCCTTGGCCGCTGTTGGTTTACCAGAGAAAAGACACGTCCGCACGTCTATATATATACATATATATAGGGACGAAAGCGGTTATGCGCGTAATGCCTGTTGTGTCGCCCGCGCGCGTAGGTGTGGGTATGTGTGTGGGGGGGGGGGGGGAAGTTCTGCAGTCCCCAGACGAGCCAACTGAGGTGTGGTTATCGACAAGAGCAGCAGCAGCACGGAGGGGGGAGGAGGAGGAGGGCGGTCGTGGGGATGGTTGAGTGGTGTTTGAAAGGGGTGGACGTCAGCTATGTGCGACCAGTCAATGATGAACAGGACGCAGACACATCACCTCAGCCCTCTTCTTTTGTTTGGGGGTGGGGTGGGGGAAGACAGCGGCGATGAGACTGCACACGGGCTTTCTCCTCAACGAATGTGTGTACACCATGCTGAAGTTGGCCACGGAAGCCAGGAGAAAAAAAAACGGCTGTTCTGCTTTCATGTAATGTTTGCAATTCTCTTTTTTTTTTCGTGCTCTTGACGCAGCTCTCGAAGCAAACGTCAAACAACCCCCCCACGGCACTCCATTGACAAGAAGGAGCACAAAAGGGGGGTTGTCTGACTAGATGAGTCCTCGCCTCTCTTTCTCTGTCGTGTGTGTGTGTGTGTGTGTTGCAGCGGCACCACTCTTTGGTGTGAGAAAAAAGGGGTGGGGGTTCGGGTGAGAAACACATGCTTGCAGGGTGGGATTGTGGTGTGGGGGTAGGGGGGGGTGGAGGGGTGTGGACGAGTCCCAGGCAATGGCCAACACAACAGAGAGAGAGAAGGACATCCACGAATAGTGTCCATACGAATTTAATGGACAATGCGTACCACGTGTGAAGGTCCCTCCGTCCCCTCCCCTCTCTCCTTACCTCCCCTCTTTCTTTTTCCATACCCTTTTCAAACACACACACACACACACACACACACACGCGCACTGGAGTACACCCAAAGAGAGAACATATCAATATACATACACATATACACACATGCACTACGGAACATCCTGTCACAGGATA
Source organism: Porcisia hertigi (assembly GCF_017918235.1). Classification (NCBI taxonomy): domain Eukaryota; phylum Euglenozoa; class Kinetoplastea; order Trypanosomatida; family Trypanosomatidae; genus Porcisia; species Porcisia hertigi. Next base: position 167,484 of record NC_090582.1, on the reverse strand, counting down.
CCAAGGGTGAGGGAGGGAGAGGGATGGAGATGGGGAGAACGAAAGCAGACTACTAGGGTGTGTCGAAAAGAAAGTTCGAGACACGAGCGGGGGGAGGGGTGCTGAGTGTTGCACACTGTCACGAGATCACAGCGTGAGGAAGCGGCGCAGATTTTTTTTCGCATGACTGCTCTGAATTTGTCAGTGTCATGCTGTAAGCCCAGCAGGTATCTCCTGATTCTCCTCCACAGCTTCTTCTTGCGCCTGGTTCTCAGCCGCCCTCTGATCCCCGGAAGCCTCAGCCTGACATTCGTCTTTAGCAATGTCATCAACAATGAGGGTGGCAGCGGCAGGTGCAGGCGTTGGTTCAACCGATTGGGCAAGGGCTGGAAAAGGACTACCGTGCGCGAGTTTTGAGAGCAATGCCATCCGTTCTTCTCCCGTAAAGGGCTTGATAGCGACTTCTTCGTGTGCCGCAGCTACAACGGTTACATCATCGGCGGTAGGAGGTGGTGGTGGTGCTTCTGCTGCTGCAACCCTCTCAGAGGACTCCGGTATTGTCGCTGACGCTGCCGTTGCAGCTGCGTGAACCGATAAGAGGCGAATACTTTCATTCTGTGTCTTGTGCATCCGTTGCATGAGCATGACTTTGGGAGGCGGCTGGATCTCTGCTAACAGTTGCACGGTCTCCGAGGCGCTCGTTGGTATCCTGGCACCGTATGGACGACCGGCGCGCAGGCAAAGGAGCTGTTGGTGAAGGTATGAGGCGACGGCGGACGGCGTTGGTACTGTGCCCTCTCCCTCAGCACCGGCGCGGGCAGCGAGCTCCAAGTTGAGCTGATCTTCGTGCTTCACGATGAGCTCTCGCTTCAGCTTTTCCAACTCAATAGAGGACGCCGTCATCTTATCGATGAATGCGTCTGTTACCGAGATGTGTGAAGGAAACTATATAAATATATATATATATATGTGTGTGTGTGTGTGTGTGTGTGTGAGCGGTGTCAGCAGCGTCCTTCTGTCCGAGAAATGATGGCGGGTCGCGTGCGTGCGTACTTAGATACCGCGTAGAGATGGTATCCTACATAATAGGGAGCAGATTGTGAAGTGCTGAACCAAAGGGCTTGGGCGGTCGAAGGGAAAGTAGTGTAGGGGCCATGTTGGTGTAGCTGCCATCGGTGTAGTCCAGGAGACGTGCCGCTCGTGCGCACGCACATTTGACTCGACGGGCTCAAAGGTGCCGCCGCCTTTCCTTTTTTTCCCTCAAGTATTCCTGACTAGACAGAGGATACGAAGGGACAGCAGGGTCCAATGGCGGCCAATCTCCGAAGCGCCCCCCCCCCCCCATCCACACACACACACGATACGTACGACTACGTAAGACACACGAGGGGGATCACAACGGTGCAGAAAAATCAGTGAGGCTGTAAGCTCAACAGTGCGAAAAGTCATATGAGAGCAGTCACACACACACACACACACACAAACACCCGCAGCACTCCCACGACACCCGTTACTCCCCACCTTTTCCCTCTCCATCGACACGAAATGAATTCAGGCAGTTCCTCTTTGACTCGTCCATGTTTTCCGCGTCACTGCTGCCACCGCCACCACCGCCGCCGCCGCCGCCACTGCTGCTGCTGCTACTGCTGCGTGGGGGTGGAAATAGCGAGACATAATGACGGTGGCGCGCCTGCTGCTGCTCCGGAACCGTGCGGAGGGCACCTGTATCGACGCCAAGCTGCTCTGCCAGCGGCAAAAAGGTCGCTGACATGACATCTACAGTGTGCTGGAGCATTGGTAGCAGCGCGACGCTTTCTTCATGCTGTTCGAGGATCTCCAGTGTATCCACGGTGTTGGACTGCAGTTGGCTCAGTGCCTGATGAAGCTTATGAAGTCCGTGAAGCAGAAACAAAAACACATCTTCAAGGTTGCGGATGGGCAGCTGTGTGAATGAGAGTATGCTCTCTGTGACAGCCACCGCTGTCTCCGCGGCCAGGGCATCACCCATGTCCCCTTCAGTTGCTCGGGGTTCCTCGGTGTGCCGCGCGGCGGCATCGGAGAAGCGGCCTACAACATTTTGGAGTTGGTCGCGAAATGCACCCAACATCTCCGATGTCATGGACACCGATTCTTGTGTCTGTTCCTCCAGCAGCGTGAGTCGTTCATCGAGCTTCTCAAAGAGGGAATGCAGCTCCGCCACAGAAGCGACGGGGAGAATCAGAGGAAGGCCTGCCGAATGCTGTGTGGACTCTCCCACTTCGCCCTTCTGTGCCACAGCATATGTTTCTTCCGCCGGCACTGGCGACGCGGCTGGTTGTAGGGCTGTCGCGAGGCTTTCCATGCGCTCGCGCGCTTCCTTTGCGGCTGCCATGTGCCTTCCGAAAGAGTCAACGTCTGCGCGTGTGGCAGCCACATCGTCGCGCAAACTTGTCAGCTGTTCCTCGATGGCTTTGTGTTCCTTCTGCTCCTGGTTCATTTTCTTGAGCAGGTCTTGTGCCCGTTGCGCAGCCTCCGCCTCGTGCGTGGCGTTATACTCTTCCAGTCGCGCTTGCAAGTGCTTGTGGTGGTCCTCGACGGCGCGGAGCCGTAGCTGAACCAGGTCCAGCTGCGTCGACTGGTTCGACTCCACCACCTCGACAACGTCATGCACATACTTCTGCAACGTCGGTAGCTGCTGCCGCTGAAGCGACTGGAGTGCACTGTACTGATCGGCAAGTGTTGCCAGCTCAAGGGAGGTGCGATCTGTTGCTCGCTTGAGTTCGACCAGTTCCCTCGTGACTCTGGCGAGCTCCTGCGCAGTGAGGTTCCGAAGGAGTACTTCGAGGTCATCCTGACGCTTGCGCTGCTCCTCCAGGGCTACCTGAAGGCTACCGACGGCATTGAGCGCCTCCTCTCTGGCGGCAACTCCATCTGCAGCCCCCGCAGGGTGCACCTCTGTGTTGGAAGAAGGAGCGGCAGCAGACGCTTGGTCGGCAAGGCGCAGATCGCTGAGCCCGGCAATTATCTGCTTTGAGTCCTGCATCCATGTATGCAGCGCCTCCAGCGCCTTCGCTTGTGTCGCTAGTTGCGCCCGCATGCCATCTATAGCAGCTGTGTTGTCAGGTGTCAAGGCCAGGTGTTCTTGCAGGCGAATCGCAAGACGTTGAAGAGACGGCTTGTCGGTCGAGAGGTGCGAGACAAGTTCTAGTGGGGAGAGTGACTGTTCCAATTGACGCGTTGTGCGCGTTGCGTGAGCGTCTATCGACGCTTCCGTCTCCGAACATTTCTTCGACAGTGTCCTCAACTGCAGCTCCGTTTCACGCTTGAGCTCTTCGTGCTGCCTTCGCCAGTCATCTGACGTGGCTTGCACGCGATCCTGGAGCCCTTCTAGACGCGCCGCAATCGCGGCTGTTGCGTCTGCAACAATATGCGGCACTTTGGCGGAGACCCCTTCCACTGATCCAACGCGGTCATCAAGAGCCTCAAGCCTGCCAAGTAGCCCCTGCAGAGTGCGCTGGTAGTCCTCGAAAACTGACACCTCGGCGGCGGTGCTGGAGAGTGGCATCGCCAGCGCAGAGGCGCTGTCCACATCTGCAGGCCGCTCGCGCGCGTGCGTCGGCGTCACCACGCTCAACGCTGTATGCTGTTGCTGTCCTTGGATATGGCGCACGCGGTCCATCAATTGTTGATGCTGGTCCTCCGCGGTGCGCCGCTGCAGAGTTTGCTGTGTTCGTAGTTCCTCATACAGCTCCTTTTGGTGAACGAGGCGCTGCTCGAGCACCTCACGGGTGTGTCGGGCGCGTTCCTCGTGGTACTGCCTCGCTTCCATGAGCTGCTGCATCCAGTTGCTGTTCAGTCGTGCCCGGTCCTCTTCCACCGCTTGCAGCTTGCGCTGCGCTGCCTCGATGTCCTGCTGCACCCGGCTCAGAGGAAGTACACATGCTTGCTGGACAACTGACTGCAGCGCCTCGTGCTTGACCCGGGCATCCTCCACCGCGCGTGGCAAGGTCGCCTCAGCCGCAGCGAGCGCCGTTTCCACTCGCTTGAGGCGCTCCTCCGCGGACTCCCCTGCCACGCGGGCACGCTGCAGCGCTTCCTGGTGTTCGGCTAGTGTCTGCTGCAACTGTCGAAGCTGTGTATCGGTTTGCTGCTGACGTTCTCGGTGTAACTTCTGCGTGCGGTCCTCCAGCGCCTGCACATGGGCTTCCCAGACATCCGCCAGTTCCGTCTTTGCGTGTCGCGTTGCCTCTGAGACGCGGGACTGGACGCTGCTCAGGTCTGCCCTCACCTGCTGTATGTCACGCGTGACAGTCTCCCACTGCTTTTCCTGCTGCGTTACTGCGGAGTGCGTGTTTTCCGCATGGGTCTCGAGTGCGGCAAGGCGCATGGAGGCGTTCCGCCGCCAGGTATCGGCGTTGTCGAGGTTTTCTTGCGCCATAGTGTGCATCTTGCGCACCTCATCGTCAAGGGCTTGCTGCAGCTGTGTCTGCAACAAAGCGGTTACCTGCTCACGTGACATCCACCCGCTGCCGCCACCTCTATGTGTTTCCTCAAGGTGCTCGTTCATCGCCAGTAGCCCAGCGGCTTCAGACTTTCTTTGTACCACACCAGAAAGGGATTTGCGCTCCTCTAATAGGCGGTCTACGTGCACCTCCACGTCAGCACGGCACTGCCGCAGTTGACTTTGCATTCCACTCAGTTGGTCATCCACACGGCTTTCCAGGAGCGCAATACGTTCTTGCCCCTGCCGCTCTGCCACCTGTGCTTGCAACTTGTGGATATGCGAGGATAATCGCTGCTCCGTTTCACGGCATTGCTGTTGAGCTTGCTGAGCCAAGGCTTCGCTCGCTGATGCGGAGCGCAGGGCCTTCTCGACATCAGCACGAGTGCTTGACTCCAAAGCAGAAAGCCGCAACTTGAGCAAGTCCTCTGTGCTATCGCGAGCGGCTTCCCGTGCCAGCGCGCGCACCTGCGTCAGCTCAGCGCCTACTTCAGACTTGACCAGTTCGCGTAAAGTGCCGGTCAAGCGGGTCTGCCGGTCCTCTGAGTGCTGCTGCTGTCGAGCGAAGCCGGCCTCGAGCGCTTCTACACGGGCGACTAGTGAGGTCGCTTCACCAGCGGTAAACGGCATTTTATGCGGAAGTCCAAAGCCGGTGTTGGCGATTGTGGAGGGCGCCATACTCGATTTCGTTGGTGGACCCGATTCGACAGACAGGGACGTGTAGTACGCACCATCAGCGGGTGTCACTCCTCCGTTCGCTACGCTCTTGCGTAAGCCGTCCGTCCTGCCCTCGAAGCCAAGTCGTCCCTCCAACGCGTGTACGGATTTCTTAAGCGTGCCGTTCTCTGTCTGCAGCTGCGTGATGAGACTTCGCATCTCGGCGATCTCTGCAGTGGTGCGAAAAGCCAGCTCTCGGACGCTGTCGGCCCGCTTCGCCTTTTCAAGCTCCAGCTCCAACAGCACGCCGCGCACCTGCGCATTGAGTAGCTGCAGCGGCGAAGATGATAGTAAAGACGGCCGCCGAATGGGAGTTGAGTCGTCGAGCGACGAGTGCGCTGGTGGGGAGGGGCCGGTCACGCGTTCAGCGTGGTAACGGAGGTGCTGTGGCAAGGGCGGTGGCAGACTCAAATCCTGATCGAGCAGGTCTAGCGCGGGCTGATCGTCGCCTCGTTTTGGCGATGGACCGAGATAGTCGTCCATCTTTCGCCTCGCGCGATCATAATTGGCACGGCGGTGCTGCAGCTGCTCGAGCGCTGCCGCCCCCGCCACTGTGGAGCGCAGCGTCCGGTCTAAAGAGGATTGCCACGTGGCGTTCATGGTGGTGGTGGTGGTGATGAGTGTGGGGAAGGGGAGAGGAACACAGGGATGCGTAAAGGCAGACGCCTCAATCACCCCCTAAACTCAAAAAAGAAAAGCTGTGCGTGTGCGTCAGTAGATGAGGCACAAGAGGGCAGGTGACGCACCAAAAATTGTTAAAGTCAGATTAGTCCCTGGAGCTGTGTGATGTTTTACGAGGCACGTGTGCCCGTCACGGCACTCATGAAAGGGGCAAGGGCAGGGCAGGGCAGGGCAGAGAGAGAGGAGGAGGGGGGGATGATTATCTCTATGATCAAAGAGGACGGGAGATGTGTGAGTGGAGAGCGGGTGTGTGAAGCTTAGACGTCTTCATGTGCGTCTCTGTAGCGCACGTGGAATGGATTGGAGGGTCTATTGAATACAAAGTGCCACAGCTGGTGCTGACGCTGCTTCGGCGCTTTTATGGATATAACATATATATGTATGTATATAGATGTATATATATATATATATATGATGGTATATGTGTTTGGATGTATATATTTTTTGTGATGTATATGTTTGTTTGTGGTTCAACACCGTTCTTGGTGGAAATACACACACCCACATATATATATATATGTATATATTTGAGACCCTGGAAGCGACTGTGCACATGTGTACGTAAGGGGGGGGGGGGAAGGCGGGAGGACAGGAAGAGCGTGGGAGTGCATTCGGTGTTCTCATGTGAGCATCATGGCCACCTCTCTCTCTCTCACAAAAGAGAGGTGACCACGCAAGGTACCAGGGCACCGCAAACGCGAGGGAGGAGTAATCAAGAGTCTGGTGCAGTATTAGAGCAGGAACCCCACTGAGCCATTTGTGCACAATCGCAATGCAGTGTCTACTCGTGCAGCGGCTGATGGCCTGCGCGGTAGCTGTTCAAGATCGAGAGAGAGAGGAGGTGAGCGATAGATTGCTCGTTCTGTTATCGTTCTCTATGGTTGACCAGCAGGTATAGAGAGCAGCAGGGTGGAGTGGGGTGGGGGATATAAGGTTCTGATCACAACATGAAGATGTCTGCTTCGCTGTCAGCAGCATCAGTGGTGCTTTGTGAGAGTGCAGCACCGCCGCCATCACTGCTGACTTTTTTTGCTTCTGCAGGTGGTTTCAATGGGGATATACGCGCCCACTCCGCCACTTGTGCGGGATCTCGACAAACTGGTGCGTCCTGCACTGGTGCAGGCGTCGAGGTGGCGCTCTCTCCCAATAACCGAACCATGTGAGCCGACACGTTTTGCTGCGATGTTTCTGCGATGGCATTAGGTGCAGCGGGCGCGGGCTTGCCCGCTGTTGACGCTTCCGAATGCCGATCACCATCCAAGCGAGAGTGCTTACCCAGTCTGTTCATCAGAAATGCATGCACATGCCCTAAATCCTCCCGTAGCCGCTCGACGTGATGAGTCAGGAGCTGTTGTGTCTCTGTGAGTTGTTGCCAGCAGAGAAGCTGACGCTCTTGTAGCGCAACCAATGTCTGACACCATTCGAACGGTGGTGACCCCCGTTGGTGGGGTAGTGATGGTGGCAGCGGTGGCAAGGGGTGCAGGGCAGGATTCCAACGACCTGCCGTACGCGTTGTCGATCCCGCCCCTGCAGCCGTACGGCTGTCCTCAGTGTCGTATTGAGATGGCTGAGACTGCTGGACAAGCGGACCGACGACGCGACGAGCCTCGTCACTATGTTGCGTTCCTCCAAGCGTGTCACTGGTGTTCACCGTGGTGCTCAGATGGAGGTGGCTACGTCGCAGGGCAGGTGGTGGTGCGTACGAGAAGCGCGCATACCGGGCCTTCTGGCGCGCCACCGTCGCGATCGCTGGACAAATCGCTGCGCCAGAGGTCAGGATGGTGTGTTCCTTCGGCTGCAGCTGCTGTGTCGCGGCAAACGTGTAGGAGTGGGACGATTGTGTCAGCGGTACCACTGAGTTTGTCATGGGCGGTTCAGCAGTTCGACTTCTTTGACTCTGGTGACCTTTTTCTTGCACCCATGACATGGGTGGCGAGGGGGAGCGACCCACCCCGTAGGCAGCGAGAGCGGATCGGCTGAAGAAACGAGAGTGCTGCATACCATGATCGCCTCGCCACCACCGGGAGGAGAGAGGGGGGGGTCTCGAGTAGTGAAGAAGTACGCGTACACAGGAGAAGGCACCGAGGGCAGTCACTAACAATGATTGGGTGATTGTGTAGGGACTGTGTTCACCACTACGCACGTGTGAGTGAGTGTGTGTGTGTCTGTGTGTCTGTGTGCATATATGTATATATATATGTAATATATATTACATCGCGGCGGGGAAGAGGAACGTCAGATCACAGGAGGGCATCAAAAGGGGGAGTGAAGGTCGGCGAAATGACGCGAGAGAAATTCCGCTGGGCATCTTTTTTTTTGTGGGTGATTTCTCATGCATGTCTCTACAGACTGCAGGTCTGTCCGGTGCCCCTTTGCCATCAATCAAGTTGTACATGCACCCAGATACACTCCGAGAGAACGAGTCAGTGCGTGAGGTGATGGGCACAGCCGTTGACGCTTTTGCTGTTGTTGTTGTTTTTCAGCACCTTTGGCATATAGTCCCCTCTTTTCGCTTTTTTTTGCATTCACGTGTATGCGCAACCTTCAACGCGCGCCTGCTGCTTCGGCACCACCACCTCCTGCGTCTGTACCGTCGACCACATCACAAAGACAGCCCACAAGCCTATAGACGGGCGGTGGTGCAGACATTGTCGCCCGTGTGGCGACTTAGAGTGCCGTTGAGACTATTCCACTTGCATTCCAAGGCCTTCAGAGGAGAGAACCGAGGCACCGCTATGGGGTGGAGTGAGGGGTGCGGAGAGGGCCAGCACGGGACAGAATCGCAGCAAGTGTGTGTGTGTGTGTGTGTGTGTGTGTGTGTGTCTGGGGTGGGGGGGGGGGGGGGGGCGGGGGGAGTTGAATAAACAACCCCAAAACATCGAAGAGGGCGCTCGGATGACGACGACTGTAAACCTTATGCGCAGACAAACGAATAAAGGATGTACCACATCATCAGGCATTCATGGAAACACGTAACCACTCAACCACAAAATCACAGTCTTGAGTATCACGGCACGTACAAAACCTCTCGATGCTCGCGTGTCTCCTTTCACTCCCACACAGCGCAAGGAGTGAGTTGTCACGTGTGTGTATATGCACATCCCACCACGCACCCCCTCCCCTCCCCAAATCTCTGTGTTGCACCACGACTGAGCCCTGGAGTAATCCAAGGGGAAAACCGTATCTGCCATGCAACGGGGGGAAGGGGGGATGCTGGGCCACTCTCAAGTCAGAGGCTTCTGAGACCCCGCGCCCGCCACGTTTGGGGGTGGGGGTCGTGAGGTGCGATGGGGGAGCCCAAAGCACTCTCGCCATGTCCCCTGGCACCTGCGCCTCATCACACCGCCTGGTAAGCTGCAGGGCTCGTCGCCAGCCTCGCACACGTGTACGCTTCGGGGTGGAGCCGTGTGAGGCTTCCTCTCGCTTCGCTCACGTGTGCACACGCTCCTTCAGATTGGTGCGTCTTGAGCCGCGTTGCAGGGCCACACGGCTGTCCGCAAAGACGGAGTGGGAGGAGGGGAGGGAGTGAGAAAAGGGGGGGTATCCGTACATATCCACTGCATAAAAGTGTGAGTAATCAAACACCGCAAGACAATTGAAACAAAGGAATAGATGGTCCTTGTGCACGGTGGGGAGTGGCCGGGGTGGGGGAGAGGGAGGAGGCAGTGAAAAGAATGGGGGTGACGCCTGAAAGGGGGTGGAAAGATGAGGACCTTCACGTCTCTCTTCCTCACTCAGCCGCGCCCGACCACTGGCATCAGTGCGTGACTCTCCACCGCCGTGGGAAATGTCAGCCATCCGGTGCACTCGCTCTCGTGATCGCGGATGTAGAACCGGCTCTTCTGGATGTCCACTCGAAAGACGGCGCTGTACGGTTTGTTGCCCCAGGGGTGGAAGTAGCGGTTCTGATCCGCAACGTAGACGAGGTTGCGATCTAGGTCAACGGCAGTGATGACGCCAATGTGCCCCCATGGACTGCCACAGCTTGCCGGGTAGACAATCAAGCTGTCGGCCACCGGCGGGACCAATGAACCTTGTTTTATAAATTTGGTCGGTACTTTTTCCCACGCGTCTTTGTTCTCTCGCGGCCCAGGTCGCACCTCTTCTGCAGCAACCTCGCAAGCTTCCCGTCGTTGCTGCAGTGAACTCGGTGGTACGTCTTCCTTGAGTCGATAGACGTGCGTGCAACTTGAAAAGCAGTACGCACAGTCGCGTTCCGGCAGCAGCAGCCGGTGCGTGATCCAGAGCCACCGCCTAGCGAACTCAACGCACTGCCATTTGTATCCCATGAAGAAACCTTCACAGTAGTTCTTTGTTTTTGTCCATGTCCGAGAGGTGCCATTGCTGTATGCGGGCACGCCTTGCTGGGTGTACCCACAGACGTCGTGCAGGCCAACAGCGCAAGTCCGACTGTTGTCGCTGCCTGTTGCAAGAGATGTGCTCATTTGTCCTGCGCAGGGGGGTTCGTTGAAGCCGAGCGCTGTCCTTACTTCATTACACAGAGCACATCCCATCTGGCCACTAGAGATTGATCGGAGGGGAGTTTACAGTTGCACAGAGGGATGCGGTTGTGTGTATGTCTCTATTGCTTCGACACTCTAGCCCCAGAGCATATACTCAGAGGGTGGAGTCGGGGGGGGGGGGGGGGGGCGACAAGGGGCCACACGGTTGATTCAAAGGAGCGGCGGCGTGTCACTTCTACCCAGCTGAACAGAAGCAATTAGAAGAGAGGGGGTGAGGGAGAGAGGTGAGCGGGATGCGCGTGTGTGCGTGTGTGAATGGTTGACGGCAGACGATTGCGATAATCAGTAATGTTTGTACTTGCCGGCAAAAAAAAAAGAAAACACATAACACATTTGATGAGAGGGCCCCCCTTCCGCCGCTGAACCACACGTTTGATGATGCGTTTGGCGCTTTTTGTTTTTGCGAGCGTGTGTGCCTATTATGTACGCATTGATATATATAAATATATAAATATAAATATATCTATGTATATATATGGAAAGAGGGGAGGAGAGGGGGGGGGTAGGAGGATGTCAGTACAAGGAGGCATGGACTGGAGACGTGGACTGGAGTCGAGATATTCTGCGATGCATAACTTGCCGTCTGGAGAAGGTGGACATGCAGGGGGCTCATCGCTTTTATCCACTGGCATGTTGCCGAGCAAAAACATAAGTTTTCGATTGGGAGAAAAAAGAGACAGGGGAGGAGGAGGGGGGGGGGCTAGGATTAGAAACGGTGAACACATCTGTGCCAAGCAGTGACCGGCCCCCCTCTCTCTTCTCTTTAATCACCAACAGACGTATGATGGCCTTGATTCCGGTACATGGGGCAGAGAAAAGTCTTTTCTTCTGCCATCCCCTCCCCTCCCTGCCCCACCCCGCTCACGGCTTCCGTTGTAAAAATTTGCACTCTCACGTAAGAACGGCAAACGTGGACCAACCCTCGTCAGAAATACAGATGCGAAAGAAAAAAGAGTGACATGACATGAAACACGCGAGCGGGCACATACGTGTGGAAGACATTGACATCTCAGGGGTGATTGAGTGCCTGCACCTATTCACCTTCCGCATGACAATGACAACGACAAACGGCTACCCCCCTCTCCAAAAAAAAAAGGTTTAGTGGCGATTGCAGACAAGCATTCCATAGACGCACACAAACGCACACATATATACGCAACATATACAGCTATGCCGCGTGTATATTGGTGAAGACCTGACACACACACACACACACACACACTACGAGATTAGCCCCCCCCCCAAGGCTCATCGCGTGGTGTGAAACAACAGTACACGTGCCCTTCCAATAATGTTTGATTCTCTCACGTGAGCACCACCCATTACGCCCTGCATTCTATTCCTCCCGCTCCCTTTTTTTTTGTGCCCAGGTTGCCTCACGCGATGATTCAGACGCCTCCATTTTGTAGACACTGAATGAGGGAGGGGGGAGGGGGGGGGGCGCTGGGCGAGTGAGTACGGTGCGTGCACATCTGCCGGCATTCGTGAACAAGAACAGTGGTAAGAAGGAGGAGGAAGGTGTGTGTGTGTGTGTGTGTGCGAGGGGATGTATAGATGAGATAAATATATACTTACATCCTTTGGAAAAAAAAAAGAAACGAAGGAGAGACGCGGGGAAGACCAAAGGGATGAAAAAACCCTGCGAATGAAAGAAAAAAAAATCCCTCGCCCTATTACACACAGGCAGACAGACGAGAGAGAAACGAGAAAAAAAAAGAAGTGTCAACACCCAAACCGCAGTAGCCGCGCGTATGCGTGTTATTTTTTTTTTGTTCGGTCATTCTTTTTATTTCGTAGGGGGAGGGAGGAGGAGGGTTGGTCAAATAACCAAGGTCCGAGCAGCAGCGATTCACTTTTGCACACGCGCATATATATATATATTGCGAGGCGCGGCGACCAGGGTTAAAAAAGCTTAAGCTGACTGGGTTAAGTAGCAGAGGGGGGGAACAAATGGAGATGGGGGGGGGGGGAGGGGGAGTAGTGGTGGTGCTGGAGGAGGAGGGCGTGCGGGGAGCGAGGGGGCAGAACTGTTTCCAGCACCACCACTACTCTTTACCCACGCACAACCAAACAAACTTCCCTATTTTTGTTTTTCATGCTCTTCGCACCTCATTTTTCCCCTTTCCTCTTCCTCCGTAACAGAGTAGCAGCCCCCCCCCTGTGCTCCTCTCCTCTCCTCTCCTCGTCCGCCCCGCCCCGTCTTCCTCCTTGTAGAAAAGTGAAGCTGAAAAAGAGAGCAAGAGTAATAACAGGTCGAAATAAGAAAGGAGGGAGGGAGGGGGGCGGGGGCAGGCGAGGAGAGGCCGGTGTGTGTGTGCGTGTGAGTGTGTGCGCTTATAGAAAGAGACACACACACGCACACACACACGCACACAATCAATAGATAAATCAATAAATTTATATAAAGTGAGGGCATCGCTGTTGTTCAGCCCAGCAGGCGCTCCCCTCGTTTTAGATGCCGCGCAGGACCGAAGAGATCGGCTTATTGCGTAACCTCCGAAGAGACGCTGTAGGGCCAACTACGGCAGCCATAAGTACAATACCAAAAATAACGAGTGTCAGTGCGAATGGGAAGTTAATTCGGAGCGGGATGACTAAAATCCGGCACACAACAATGGCCACGGTTATGCCAACCGTGGTGCCCACCGTCAGTCCGAACACAAATGCGGAGAGAACAATGCAGAGGGCCTCGTAGACGGTGCTGCGCATGAGCTGAGCAGTGCGGAAACCGAGCGAGCGCAGAACACCAAACGTCCACGAGTTGAGCTCCACGTTTGAGATGAACGTGACCCACATCATGAAAGCGCACAGAATGATGCAAATGACAGAGGTGAAGTAAAGGAGGAGCATTATTAGGTTCTGTATAGTCTTGAGCTGCTCGACTGTCATCTCGGTGTCGGTTGTTGTGTGCGCCAGCGCGTTTGTGTGCACCTGCAGGGCGTTCACGAACTCCTCGCGTTCTTCTTTGGTGATGCCTTTACGGAGTTTCACGTATAGCACAGCCTGGCGCACCTCCAGGATGGCGTCTTCCCCCATGGAGGCCGTCGGATCGTCTAGAAAATCGAAGGATACGGGGTTGAGCATGGCCTCAAAGTACTCGGTTGGGATCAGTATAGTGCCGCTGGTGAAGAGGACCGGTAGCGAGGAGATGGCGAAGAAGCCGGAAACGCGGTTCATGAGGGCGCGTGACTCGAGGTAGAAGGTGGTGGACGCTTTCCTTTTGTCCTTCTGGGTGTAGGAGAAGCGCAGCTGGGCAGCGGAATCCACACTGAGCCCCATTTCTTCCTGTGCGGCAGAGGAGATGATCATCGGAATCACGTACGACTGCTTCAAGGTCAGATTCGGTATTTTCGCCCATGAGGGGAAGCCAGTGACAATAATTTGATTAGACTGGTCTATGCTATGCCTTGGCGGGTGCTCGTACATGCTGCGAATGACGTCGCGTTGGCCGATGGTGTTGAGGGGATACTCGTAGTTATCGTTGTAGGTGTTGACCATGTTAAAATCGGGGTAGGTTGAGTCCATGAAGAATTCCGTCACCGCCCGCACGCCGATAGTACGGAATTCGCCGACGATGTTTCCCACCTGCGTGTTGGAGGCGATCTGCGGGTACTCATGCAGTGCGAAGGAGGTGTAGGCCCAGTGCGTGGCGAAGCGTTTTCCTTCCGTTTTCATGAACTCGTCAAGGGCCTTCTGGTCCAGCGGATTCCTGATGGCGCTCGACGTCACGGTCACCGGCGCACCGGTCATCAGTTGCGCCAACTCAGCGGATACGGTGGAGAGTGTGCTGAATGTAATGCCGGACGCAACCACGCACGCCACGCTAATCAGGAACATCATGTACGCCTTGGAGTTTCGGTCATGGTGACTGCGAAGGTTCTTCTGGATGACTGTCCACAGTCGTATCTCGCGGCCCCAAAGAAGCAAGTACAGCACGAGCGTCTCCATCGGCTCCTGGACAACGTACGTTACCATGCACAGGCCGGCAATCATGGAGATGAGCACAAAGTCGAAGAGGATAAAAAACATCATCATATCGGAAAACACCAGGCTCATAGGCACGAGATAGTAAACCAGAAAGCCCAATACGACCAGGAAGGTGCTGACGAGGACCTGCGACATGCTGAGGCCCATCTCCTCCAACCGAATCATCCTCACGTACACCTCGTTGCTGGTCTGGCGGTAGACATCCAACGCGTCACGCAGGCCTCTGCCCAATGCCCTCTTCACCGGACCGTAAGTGGCCGCAAGCGGCAGCAGTAGCCCCATTAGAGTGCCAATGACAATCGCTGCGGTCGGCATTTCCGCGAAGCGAGGCGGGGCCTTAGTGAAGTTTGAGAGGACCACCTCCAACACCGCATTCACAGCGAACGCGAGTGACAACCCGCTCGCTATACCAGGCAGTGTGAAGGCGAGCGTCTGCATCACGAGAATCCCAATAATCTGTATGCGTGGCATGCCCTGCGCGCGCATCATGGCCAGCTCAAACTGCCGCTCCTCGGCGTTGATCTGCAGCAGCGTGAACAAAAGGATGGCTCCGAGCAACACAGTGCCGACCACCACCGTCACGAAGGCCGAGGTCGCCAGCACGCGGAACATGTCCATTGTTTCCATGACAACTTCTACTGGATACAGCACTTCACCTTGAAAGTCCACACCGATCGCCTCCATAATCTTGTTGGTTTTCTCCGTTAGCATCCGCCCCCGTGACTTTGTGTCTGCGTAATACATGTCGTACCGCCCCTGTAGCATCACAATCACCATCATCGCATAATCCTGGATGTTGACCGGAGGGAAAGAGGAGGAGGAGAGGTTGAGCAGATCGGCTACGGTTGGGAAGTGATAGTTTGGTGGCAAGCTTATGATCGGCGGACCCAGCAGGCAGCTTTGGTCCACCAGAGCCGTCAGAAGTTCCCGGCAATCCATAACGACAATGTTGCCGAGAGCGCTCGAGTACTTGCCATCTGGCGACTCCACCGCGTCCACCATAGTCGCCCCCATCCTCAGCGACGCAAGATCAAGCAAGGGTATCGAGTCCTCTTGAATATTGTTGAGAGCAAAAAAGGCCGTTCGGTAAAAGGAGAGCGCGTCTGTCACCTCGGCGGGGCGTGTGAGGTTCAGGGAGAGGGCATCGTTTCCAAGGAACTCACGGAGAATGGATGCGCTGAGACTGAGCGCAACACGTTGGCCCTTGTTGCTGGAAACACCGATGTAGTTGGCGGCAGAGTTGGAAATATGAGCTTCACTGTAGCCAATTTCGCGGTGCTTCCACCCGCGCCCAATGTTAGCCTGTTTCTCCAGCTCAGAGTTGATGAGCAGAACGTTGACTAAGGTAGTGCGGGCTGCACGACCTTTACCCGCTGAGGCGTGTGCTCCTTCTCGAAGGGCCTCCATCGAGTCCAAGTCGGCGCGAATAAGCCAGCGTGGCGCGGAGGAGATGACCGTGTGCACCCCAGAAAGGGAATGGTTCAGCTCTGTGTAGTTCAGCAGCTGTACCCTGCCGTGGCCGTGGAGTACAATGTCCATCTCGCCCACTGTCAGTTCAGCGAGGCGCAGCAGGATATACGGGGCCTTCCAGATTTCCGTGATGAGAACCACCGAGAAAAACACGAGCAACATCACTGCAATGATGCCGATGATGATGTTGCGCGGTCGTTGAAAGACTTCTGCGCCCGTGTACGCCAAGCTCAACCTCAGTGTCTTGAGCAAACGGGTGCCCTCACTGGCACCCTCAAGATTATCCACAGAGAGCTCGATGTTCATACTGTCGATGGTGCCTCTCCGGGGGCTGCACACCAGGATAGAAACGTGCTGGTGTTGATATATACACATATACCGTGTTCCCCCCCCCCCTTCCTGCTGGACCCTCCCCCCCCTCCTTTTTTTTATGTGTGGGTGTGGGTTTGGTGTCTCCTTTATAGTGAGCGGTGCAGGTTTTTTTTTTTTCAAGCAAGGGGGGGGAGGGATGATCAAAGGAGACGGGAGCCACACTTAGTGGAACGTGAAGCGCAGCGATGGGCGCAAAAAAAAAAAAAAAAGAGGTAGTCCCCCCCCCCCCCTTGATGAGGCTCGCGTGTGCTGTTTTGCGAGGCAGAGAGGGAATGGGGGAGCAGAAGAAGGGGTACTCCTACGAATGCGAAAGACAGACAGGGGTTAACAAGAGCAATAAAAACTAGAGAGGGGTGATACGAGATGGGAAAGAAGAATATCCAAGAAAAAACAGAGGAAGGAGGGGGTTCAAAGCTGGAAGGATGATAATCCCAGATTATGAAATTGGCTTTCGGATGTGGGCGGAAGAGAGAGGTGTGTGGCTATGTGGTGGTGGTGGTGGTGGTGGCGGGGGGGGGGGATGGAGAGGGGGAGAGAAGAGGGAAAAAAAAGAGCAGTACGCCGAAGGGCTACACCGTACACACGACCCACTTGCCCTTCGGGTGGAACACAAACAACGGGAGGGTAGCACAATGACTCGACAAAAATAAGGGGGTGGCACGCACAACGTCAAAACATCCAATATACAAGCAGCAATAGATGAACAGGGGTAGAAAAGAGGCGCCCTTTTTCACAGGAGCGCACATGTGCAGGGTTGATGCACAGTCACCCCGATTCACACACACACACACACACACACACACACACTGTGCGATCAAAACAGAAGCAGAAACGTTGACAAGTTGAAAAATACACAAGCACACACACACACACACGCACAGAAGATATAAAAGCCAAAAAGACGGGGAAGCAGAAGTAAAACAAAAAGCAAACGAAGAATAAAAACCAACAACCAGACGGATGTGTGACTCTTTTTCCCCTCAAAATAATAATAATAATATATTCTCTTATCTCTTGCCAAACAAATGGCGCCTCGCGTAAGTCCGTACTTTATTGTCTCCTCTCTAGCAATTGCACCTCAGCCTTGTATGTGTGCGTGTGTAGGGGGAAGAGGAGAGGGGGGAGGGGGGGGGGCGGCACTAGAGACAGATCAACGAACAGACAGACACGTTCGAAGCCACAAATTCAAGAGGATCGAAAAGGGCTATGGGTGAATATGAGCAAGTGCCGCGAGTGGAGAGGGAGAGGGCGGATGCGTTACTTGCGCCTGTTGTTTGTGGCTGATTTTATGAATGATGGGTATTAGAATCTCGAGGCAGAAAAAGAGGTGGGGGTGATGTTTGGTGGGTGGAGAGAGATGCGCAAAAGAAAGGCTGCACGACAGCGGCAGCGGTACCCGCCCCGCCCCGCCCCGCTCCTTTTGAGCATCATCACCAGGCTCAGTTTATATCGATGAAGATATACTAAAGCGCACCCGCTAAAGGCGAGACGGTTTCGGTGACAGTTGCGTGTGATACTCGGAGGGTTTTTTTTTCGACACTGGCCTTCGTGTGTGCGTGTCGGGGGGGGGGGCAGGGCAGGGGAGGGGAGGGGAGGGGTGAATAAAGCACGACTTGATCCAATCGAGGGTGGAAAGGGCGACGTGATATCCACCTTGTCCATCCTGGAGAAAGATGTCCTCTTCTGTGATCAGGGAAAAGTACACACAACTCACATGTGGGGGCAACCACCAACACACAAAAAAAAAACAAGAGGCACCACAAAAAAAAAAGTGAGCGCTCGGTGTCGCTTTGCTTTTGGTTTGAAAAAGCCCCATGGAAGTGTGTGGCGCACCAAAGCGGTTTGAGCAGAATGAACAGCCCCCCCGCCCAAAAAAAAAAAATAATTAGATAAACATTTGGCAGGTGTCATTTTTTTTTCTTTGAGCGGGGGAGGGGGAGCGCATCACATTGCACCGGCGACACCCAAGCACATCCTTGTAGGCAACGAGTGCACAGAAGATATCAGCCCTCATTCAGACGGCCACCAACGACCCCCGCACAGAAACTTCCTCGCGGATGCGTGACTCCGCCTGTGCCAGCGTGGTCGGTTGTGCGCGGCCGTACCGCGACTCGTCTACCGGGGGGAACCACTGCCGCAGATCGGAGGCGTGGTGGTGAACAATCCGCACACCATCGCCTAGGGTTGGGTTCAGTGTGAGGTATCCGCTTCGCTGCAGTTCGTACAAGACGATGTTCTCCGCCTTGTAGGCGTTCTGTGGGTGAGTGACACGGCGTACAAATGACTGCGGCACCGGTGGCACAAAAACAAAGGCGTCGTGTGAGCCGCGGTAGTTGTACAGGAATGGTGCGTCGAGAAGGTTGTCACTCTCGTAGCGTGTGAGTGCAAGCGCTAGAGGGTTACCCAACGCCTCCCCAGAGTCGGGCCGCGTAACCCCCTCTCTTTCATCTGTTACGCCCGTCGTTGATTCCTGTTTTTCGTTGCAACGCAGTGTGTGTGGTGGTGGTGGTGATGGTATTGCGCAGGACTGGATAAACAAATTTTCGACTGCTGCTAAAGAGAAGTGATCGGTGGAGAGATACACATCTGCGTTACACACCATCGTAAGGCGATTTGAGAGAAGCTGGTTCGCGTGGGCAAAGAAGTCGGCATAAAAAGGCATACTGCTGCCAGACCGCACCAGAGGTACAATCGGAGCGACATGACGTCTACGATTCCGCGGCGTTGACGTTGTCAATGTTGATCCACTGTTGAAGTCAGGGTTGCAGAGAACGTGCTTCAGCAAATGCTTGTAGGCCTCAGCGCCTTCGACGATGAGGTGAATGGAGGCGACGCTCGGGTGTAACTGATTGAATCGCAGACACTCCATGTACTCGCGTTGGCGAGCTTGCTGGTGCTCGAGAATGTCTCCAGCCAAGGACAGGCTTCCTGGCAACCCCCGAACAAGGAAATATGAGGTGACAATATTCATGATGGATGTCGAAGAGGAGGACGAGTGCAGTACGTGTGCGAAGTCAAGGCGAGCGGGGGTGGGGGTGGGGAATCAAGCGTAATCTGCTGCTGCTCGTGGTCTACGGTTTGCTCCCCTTTATCCCCCCCACCGCCCCCACCGCCGCGACTCGGCCTCTCTTCTCCTCTCTTCTCTCTCTTTCTTCACTGGCGCAGACTTCGCAGGCGCCAGAAGTGCCGTGACATCTTCCCAGTGATGAGGACGGAGTTCGACAAGAAACACGGAGAGATGGAGAGATGGAGAGCAAACCGTGTCACAGTAAGGTTGGTGAGAGCACGTTCGCACGCAGCAACAACAACGAGGAAAATGAGACGAGGCGTGAGAAGAGGGGTATGGTGGAGAGGCACGAACGCCCGTGGTGTGTTGAGCGTAGGTGTAGACTGGCGGTGTGCCACCGCATTCAGCACGCCCGCGACTTCGACAGCTGGTGAGCTTCCGCACACGTTGCCTTAGACATTCTTGTGGACGAACAGGGAAGCTGGGAGGGGGGGGGAGGGAATACGTGCGCAGAAGGGGAGGGGGGGGTATCTCCCCCTCGTCTTTCGTTTATTCAGACGCTGCTACCCTCCCCCCCCCCCCTCCCCTCACCACCAAGCGCCCCCCAAAAATTCAGTGGGCACGTTTTCTTTCGTTTTTCCCGTTCAGGTAGTGCAGATAAAAGGTCAGGCATCGCAACACACACACACACACACATCGTGAATTGAGTCCACAGAAACGCATAGTTTAAGATAGCTCAAGTACTACAGAAGGGTTGGAGACGGTGAAGGCAGGCAAACACGAGAGGGAGGGGGTGGTGAATTCAAGAGGAAAAACACACAGAGCGAAAAAAAAGAGAGGGCGGAAGGTGAGCCAGAAGGGGGCGACCCGTTGCACACGGCCCAAGGAAACAAAATCACCCGCGCGCGCACGCACAGGTGTGAGGGATGTGTGGGCCACAGCGAAGCATCCTCTGTCCCTTCCCTCGAGAGGAGATGTGCGCCTGTGAGATAATCCCCCCTCCCCTTCTCTCCAGCTTGGGGTGCCGGTGGTATACTACCCGCTTTGTAGGGAAGTCAAACAGGAGGTATCCCCTTCACCCAATAGCCCCCCCTCCACCGCCCCACTAATGTCGGCTGTCCAAATCCTAGAAACGTATTGTGTCGGAGTGTACTGCGATAGGAGACAGACGTTTGTGGCATTCCAACAATAGACGTACTGGCAGCATGACCTGAACTTATCTCCTCATCCGGCACCGTCGGCGCGACTGTGATGCGACCTAGGCAGTCTATCCGGGCAGGGTTTGAGGCGGGGCCTTTATTGAGGTGACTGAAGAGTGGTCTGTTCGGTCGTGCGTACGGCTACTCCACACCGTGCGATGTGGCCGCTGTTATAGGTCAGGTGTCCGAGCCCGGAGCTGAACTTATAGTGGATGACAAAGAAAGGGGGCACAATTCTGTGTAAGATATTCGACACTATGGTGAGAGGGAGGGAGGGAGGGTGGGTGGGAGTGTGTGTGTGTGTGTGTGTGTGTGGGAGTACCAGATTTGGTGCACAGACACTAGATCACCAATATGTGGTGCGTAATTCTCGTCAGGGGTCCCCTCCCCCCCCCCCTTCACTCCCCGCATACGCACACACAAACTCGAAAAAAAATATGCACACCACATCTCGATGCTCATGTGTTCCCTTTCACTCCCACACAGCGCAAGGAGTGAGTTGTCACGTGTGTGTATATGCACATCCCACCACGCACCCCCTCCCCTCCCCAAATCTCTGTGTTGCACCATGACTGAGCCCTGGAGTAATCCAAGGGGAAAACCGTATCTGCCATGCAACGGGGGGGGGGGGGGCATCTCCCATGCGCCGTGGAGGCGTCTGTGCAATGGCAGGGCTAAGCGAGGGGGTGGCGGGTGCCATTGGAAATCGTACAAGTACAGCTAAACGAGGCGAGCGCACTCACGGTGGGGGCAGGTCGCGCGGTTGGCAGAAAAGGGCAAGAAATGCCCTCAAGAATACGTGGCGAGCAGAGGCGGGGCGCAGAGGATCGCTATCCTTTTCCATCTCGCGTAGTCGGACAGCTATACACACACACACACACACACACACACACACTGGTCTCCGACTGCCATGCATCGGCTCTTGCGGAGCTCACAATAATGTACGCACGCACACAGGTGGAAGGTGCGGCTTAGTGATGGTGTTGCTGCTTCTCCTCTGGTGTTATGTGCGCCTTCATGAACTGGAACTCGTGCGTCGTCGTCTCGTCGTATGTTTCGCCCTTTTTCAATGCCGTCGATGGGAAGGCCTCCACGTTTGGGCTATTCGGAAAGTACTGACACTCCAAGCAGATCGCACCATGCCGCTGGAAGCGCTCCCCTTTGGCGCCAGAGGCGTCGGCCGGCAGATGGTTCGCCGTGTAGACGACGATGGCCGGGTTCGTGGTGCACACCCGCATACGGAGCTTGGTGGCTGAACTGTACAACAGCGCTGCCTCCCGCAAGGTCGAGTCCCACTTTTCAAGGGCTACCGGGTCGTCGTAGCCGCCGCTGTCGCGGCCGTCCTCTTTCGTTGCCTCCATCCCCTCGGCAACACAGCGCAGTTGGGAATAGTCATGCGGGGTGTCCTCCACAGGGCGCATGTCACCACTCGGGATGCCCGATTCGTCTGTGACCGCAACGTACTTGGAGTGTATCTGCAGGTAGTGGTTGGTGATGCTTTGCGGCAGCGGTGCTAGCGCGTCCGCCGTTGCTGGTCGCGGAACACCGTTCAAGTTCCAGTACACATGATTGGTCATGTTGATCACCGTCATGTCCACTGGCGTGTTATCTGCCAGCGAGGCTTGCAGGACGTACTTGAGGGTGGGCACCGTAGCGGATTTGATGATGCTGTAGGTAGCGGTTACATGCACCTCGCCAGGGAAGCCCTGGTCCATGTGCGGTGAGATAAGGTGGAACGCTACGCCGGTCTCGTCCTCGCCGTCCGACAGGAGGTACCGCCATTCCTGGTACTGAAATCCGGCAGGGCCACCATGGAGAGTATGCGGACCGCAGTTTTTGGGCAGAGTGTAGGGCGTATTTTTTAACCTGAACTCGCCATTGGCGATGCGTCCGGCGTAGCGACCAACGGTGTGGCCTACCGCCGCGTCTGCCCTGAGGGCCTCGTCTGGGTTCGTGTAACCAAGGCAGACATCAATCCACTCTTCACGTTCCTCGGTCGTCGCTTGGTCATGTGGTTTGCGCACCTTGACAGAGTTGAGTGCCGCACCACGAGACAGCAGCTGCACGCACAGGTCCTTTGAGCTCAGCGTTATCATGAAAGAATCGCCAAATGGCTCGGCTTTGGCACCGTGTGCAAACGTTGCCATCGCCAGCACATGGTGAGCGTCAGACATGCTTGATTGCTCACAATACCGCGCTGTATGTGTGCGGACGAGTGGACAGAAGATGACGGCGAAGAAGGTGGTGTATCAAAAGTGGATATAAAAAAGAGATACAAAAAAAAGGTACGTGTCAAATCACATTGAGGGGAGGCGGGAGGGGGGAGAGGGGGAGGGAGAGGGGGAGGGGGGGACGTTGATGACGTCAAAAACAGCCCCCCTTTTCTCTTTTCGCTGGCGAAAGATAATCTGTCTTTGGGCGCTGCTGTGGGGATGCACAAAAAAAAAGACAAACAATATACAGATGAATGGACTCTGAAGGTCAACAAGGAGAAGATGGGAAGGAAAGAGAGAGAATCTGGACCGAGGAGAAGCCGTAGTGCAAAACGAGATGAGTCCAGAGCGACGGGCGCAGATGATATTGAGATACACACATACACCTGCCCTCTCTCTCATTCATTCATTCATTCATTCATTCGAGAATTGAGACCCTTCGAGAAGATGTCCTTTCGACATGTGTGTCTTCTCTCATATGTGTTTTGTGTTCGTTCTTTTTTTTTGTTGGGCCCGTTTTTTGTTTTGCTCGCGCACATAGACAACATATCCCACACACGCGCGGAACATTGTTGCGGGGTATAAAAAAAGAAGAGGCTGTCGCGCTTGGTCTGGTGTCACTGTACTCTGGAGTTGCGAATTCCCTTTTAGAAGCAAGAGCCTGCACACCCACACGCACGGGAGGCCGCGAGCAAATCTGGGAAAAAACCACTAAAACCCCCAGCGTAGCTGCGATGAACAGAAACGCTCTTTGGTCTGTATGCGGGATGTAATATATATCGAATAACGCCGCTGCCGTTCTCTGCGGCGGCGGCGACACCACGGATGGAAAAGTCGAGGGTGTTTTACACCAACGTTAGCAGCCCTCCCGCGGTGCACGCGCCTCCTCGAGCACGACGGTGGCGTTCAACGTACACTCGATGAGATGCAGGCGTACGACCTGCAGACTCGCCATGGCCTCCGTTGCAACACATTGAACGTGGTAAACGTCGTACTCGGAGGCTCTCAAGAGAGTCAGGAGCTGCCCAACCAACCCACTAGTGTTGGAAAAGGAACGACTAGATCTTGTTTTTTGTTCCACCCTGTGTGGCTCAGGCTTCGGAAAGTGTTGCCATGGCAACGGAGGTGCATCAAGGCCTCGTCTGTGGAGGAGTGCGGGGTGGGTGAGAGAAGGCACCGATGAAAGGCAGCAGGACGATGAGGTCGGCGGGCCGGAGTCGCAGCTTAGCAATGCATCCTTTTCGGTGTACATTGGATGCCAAGGCAAAGAGGAGTCCCCCATTTAACTCGTTCCCGTTGTGTGCGTGTCTGTGTGTCTGTAGGAGTACCGCGTATTCTCAGGCACCGTAGAGAGTGCATAGGAGAAAGGACTAGACCGCGTGGTAGGCTCCATCACGTTCTTCAACTCCCCTCTCCCTCCCCTCTTTCCCCTCTAGAGTCTTCGGGATACCCGCATGAGGGAGTGAGTCAATAAAAGACGCGTGTCTGAAACGGGAACGCTGGCACAAAAAAAAGGGGGGGTGGTGGTGGAGTACAACGGCACAAGGAGTCCAGGGAGGGGACAAGATACAGTTTAACTGGGGAAGAAAAAGGGGGGTACCCCCCTGGTGTACGGACTCCCTATATGGAAGCCAACGTTCAAGCGCTGCCTCTGAGCTGGTCTGAAGAACACTGCAAATGATCCGCTCCCCCTTTTACTCCTCGGCGTAAAGATGCTGCCGCACAGGAGGATTTCTGTTTTCTTTGTGTATGCGGGCCCTTTGACCAACAGCATGTTTTCATGACCTTTAATCGTTCTTTTTGGTGCGTGTGTGTGTGTGTGTGTGCAGTCAAGCGAAAGCGATACTAGAGCAACGCAACTCTTTGTGTTTGCGTGTTTTTACTTTACATATACCATAAGGCAATCGAAAGGGGGACACCAACAGGGTGCTGGCGATGGGGGGGGGGGGGGATGGGGAGAGAGAGTTTGGGCTCCACCCGCGCCCCCTCCCCCCGGTGCCGCCGCTGATTCTTATTTTTTTTCCGGATTACAAGGCGGTGGCGGCGGAGGCTTTTTGCCATTTCTTCGCCCTCATACCGGGTGACTTTGACTTTCTGCCGGCACCCGACTTCGTTTTCTTTCGCTTCAACTTTCGCTTGGGATTCTGCGGTGGACCGAGCATCGAGTTCATGGCACTGCTGCTGCCTGGCCTCAGGAAACTCGGCCTATGGTGTGACGCACCCCCCGCCGATGAGTCTCTCCTGCACGTTTCGCGGCCCTCTGTCGAGACAAAATGAGCGCTGGTGTACCGGTGAAGGCGCTTCGAGTCTTCCATCTGCCTGTGCCGGATCTCCTCAAACGACGCGGCCTGGTCACTGCTACACTCGGCGAAGACGTTGAAGGCCTTCACGCAGAGTGCAACCACCATAGCACGCCACCAAGGGTCAAACACCATCGGTGTTCTATTGCCAGTGTCCTCCATGATGCGGGCTGCGCCTGCACGAATAATCTGAGCCGGGTGGGGTGGTCCTATTGGTCGCCGAAGCCCTGGCACGAGCGGCTGCAGCGGCCCGCTGTTGTCATTGCCGGTGGTCAGGAACACGAATTCCCGCAACAGCCGGCGAGACTCTCGTTCCCAGCGACGGGCAACAATGGCGCTCGTCGAGACCCCGGCGGCGGGCTTTGCGCCAATAGGCGGCAGTATCGTGCCACCATTCGAGGTGTCCACATTTGTTTGTGGTCGTCTGCCTGTACCCCTAGCGGCCGCGCGGGAGGGAGCCAGGGAGTGGATCAAGGGCACAACGGCGTTAACGTCCACCATGGGCGTGTCACCTGAATGGGTGGCGAGGCTTCCAAGGAGGTCGAGCACGGTGGTGTCAGTCACCGGCTTCAGTAGTGTGCGAGAAAAACGCTCATTGTTTTCCATGACGTTTTTTAGCACATGGGAGGCGGTGCGGGGATGCAGCAGCACCCCGTTCATGCATGCCGTGTACAGGGACGTTAGCCCCCGCGGCATACTGTTACACTCGTCGTAGGCGAAGTCAAAGACTCCCTTCTGCAGTGCGTGGGCAACCATTGGGTGCCGATCAGTGGCAAACTCGTAGAGCTTGTCGATGCACCCGGCAGCAATGGACGGGAGAACTTCGTATTCGCAAACCAAGAGGTGGTCGCTGTCGTCCGTGCAGGCCGTGTATGCAAAGGCGTTCAGCATCCGCAATGCAGGTAAATCACTGTCGTCGGAGTCAAATGTCGGGAGGTCGATCCCGTTCGCTTGCTGTAATTGACCCGCTGCTCCAAGCGCCCTGGTCGCTGCGCTGCTAGACCAGGTTATCCCCCCACGCCCCCCCACTTTAGGCAGGCGCGGTGTTGACCACGATTTATTGGCCTCATCGTCCAACGTCCCATCGATGCTGCGGTTGCAGTTGCTCAGGCCGATGCTGTCGTTGAGGCTCTGTAGCACCGGGGACATGTCCACCCACTCAGCATCATCCATCACCACGTACGGGTGTGTCAGTGTCACCGTGACACCGTTGCTGGCATCGGAGCTGCTGGGAAAGTTCTGGCTGTAATCTGTTGACGGCGTTGACCCAAGCTGGGAGGCAAGGGACGGCTGGGTAATGGCACTGACAATCTTGTCGGAGATGTTGCGTGGTGGCTTGGGCAACGAAACGCCGTGACCGTCCTGAGAGTCCTTGGGTGAGTGGGAATTTCTGTCCGTAGCGCGATGCAGGTCGGATGACAGCATCTCCTTGGCCATGTCTCCTTCAACGGAAAGTAAGCGGGAGGAGGCCGCTGATCGTGGTGCCACAGTCGTCTTGGCTCTTGCCGTGAGACTTATCTGGTGCTGAGAAACCTCGCATAATCCGGAGCTTTGGAGCTGCGTTGTTTGAGATTGTGCCTCGTACGTTGCAGGGAGACTGGGTGGAAGGGCCGTGGCCTCCAGCGTCCCCTTCGACTGACCGGATGGGGTGCGTGACTTTATCGAGAAGCTTGTGCTGTTCTCTACATCGTATGCCATTGAGAGTGTCTCACCGTCCACCGATTCGCCGTTCACCACTGTGCTCATTACAGGACTCGTCAGCGTCGACGGCGATGAGTTCAGTGTCGTTGGAGGGGCTTCAGTGGTCGCCGGGTTCTGCGCTAGTGTGTGCATAGCGTTGGGACGCTCGAACCTTGCGGCGGCGCCGGCAGCCACGGGCACTGAAGTCTGCATGCGCACTAGGGAGCCAGTGACAACATCATAGATGCCTGTAACGAACGGCGGCAGCGTTAGTATTGTTGGACGCCTAGCACTGCCCTGACTGCCCCGGTTGCCAACTTTGCTGCGTGTAGGCCGCTTGTCGGCGCTGCGGTCTTCTTTACTGTCACCACTGTCTTTGCTACGCTGGTCATTGCGGCTGCCCTTCCCAGTGGACTTCAGTGGGTGTGAGGAAAGACTGCCAAAGCTCTTCTTGTCCTCTTCGACGAAGGGGGCGTGTACCAGAATCTTAAGATAACGTGCGAGCGCATCGACGTTCCAGCGAAGGTGCATGGGTGAGTCGGGGGCCAGGTACCCAAGCGACACTGCGTTGTTGAGGGCAGGCAGAATCCAGCAGTCGAACAGAATAAATTTCGAGAGGCGGTGCTGCTCAATGGTCTGCAGGAGGCGTGGCAACGAGGCAGCGGCAGTCGGCGCAGAATCCTCGGCGGTGGCGCTGCTCCCAAGGCTCTTCATAGAGCCGTCAGCACCGCGAAAAGCGGACACATGGGATTTGCCCGGCTCACTGGCGCCGCCGCATCGGCGCAGGCTAGCGTGGTAGCGCTGCTTGCACACCCCCAGGCACTCCTTGACAATGCGTGTCGGCGTTTCGTCTGCCGCGTTTACACCTCGAAGCACTGAGTGAGCACGACCACCGGGCCGTGTGGACCCACTCCGAGTGTTGTCGGCAAACACAGCCGCGCGAGTGACGCCGACGCTCTCAAGCATGTACAGGTGCATGGTAGACACAAACTGAGTGAGCAGAAGAGAGATTCCTTGCGGGAGTCGCGCTGACAGGGCCCGCTTGCCGTACAGGGACCCGAGGAAGTAATTCAAGGCATACAGAATGTCTTGACAAATAAGGTCTTCCAGACAAGCGAGCCCGTAGAAGAAGTCGCTCCGCATCGTCTCTGCATCAACGACAGCACTCGAAGTTGGTGGCACAGATATTACGGAGGGAGGCCGGTATTGGCGTCCTCGCATCCCTACAGCGTCAGCCTGTTTGGGTGCATCTAGTGTTGGCTGCGGAGGCGGAGAGAGCAGGGATGCCCATGTGGCGTCAAGCTCAAGAGTGTTGACATAAAGCAGAACACCAGGCTTGCGCAACAGCTCGAACACGTGGCGGCAGAGCTGCTTCAGCCATGTGCCACCGTGCAAGCGAAGGTAGGTGGTGAGAATTACTAAAGGGCTAATGAAGCCTGTGAAGGTGCTTGAGAGCGGCGCAGCCGGCAAATTCGAAGACGTGAACTTTTTCAGAGCACCGCTGCCACGGCGAGCCCTCGCGTCACCCTGCCGCCTCTTTCGGCCGACACAGACAGGTCTATCGTCGCGTGGCTTAAACGGGTTCCGGTAAGACTCGAGCCGCGCCACTGCCTCTGCAAGAGACCCGACAGGATGGTGGAGCTGTACGCGGCCAGGCAAGTATTGCTGCGATTGTGGTATCGGCGACGCCGAGGGGCCATTTGCCTCAGCTGGTGGGGGACGACTGCTGTAGCGTGACAGAGTCGACTGCGACTCATCCGAGTTAGGAGCTTGATACATCGATGAAGGCGCACCACGGGCTCCGGCGGTCACGCCTGCGAGAGAGGTCGAGTCCAGTGGCACCTTGGCGTTCGCCGTTGTCGCATCCACAAACCAGTAGGCAATTTCAAAGAGCGAATTGATGGCATCCTCTGTGACACGCTTCGGCTCGATGTGAGGTTTATTCACTGGGATGTCGTCGTCCCTGGTGCCGGAGGGTTTGTCCTTTGCGGGCACGCCATCTGTCACCCCCGAAATGCCAATGCTGCAGCTTTCAGGCTCATCACTTGCTGTAGCAGCATCGCTCTCTGTATCCTGTGCTGTGTCAGAAGCCGCTTCTGCCGACGTCCCCGGAGTAGAATCATCAACGGGGAGCGCCGGATCCGCTGTCGAGGTTGGCAATGGCCGCGTCATGGTTACGCCTGGCACCTCAAACTGGTGTTGGCGCCGGAGAGCCTCGCGGCTGATGAAGCGGTACGCCGTCGGGGCGTCCAGAGCCGCATCTGTCAGAAAGTCTAGCACACGTCGGAGCATCGGCAGCGTTGTGTGGGCGGGGCTTTGTTCGTAGGCAAGGATAATGTCCTCCGTCATTTCTTCCATAAACAGGAGGGGACACAAGTCGCTTTGCTCCGCTGTGGCGCGGCTGGCGATCCCCAAGTTGGCTACTTGACGGCCCACGTTTTGAAGAGGCACTGGCGCCCGTCTCGCCTCCAAGCAGTGCCGTGCGTGATGATGAGTATGTGTGTAGAGCAGCTGCAGCTCCACAAAGAAGGCTGTTATTTGCGCGTAGTTGTAGCTGACATCGTGTATAAGAAAGAAAGAAAAGGGTGACTTGTCCCATCGACGGCGATGCTCGTAGGCCTCCTTCCATGAGCCATATTGGCTCAACAGTGGAAGGCCTGTGAGGTCAGCCGCGGGGTTGGCAGAGACTTGTTGTCTATTTGTAGAGCGAGTCTGTGCGTGTCGCGCTGCCTGAATATGATCCCTCGACCGCTGCACCGCTGCCGGCGGCGCCACCACGACGAAGAAAGGAGAGAAGCTCTCCAGGGTCCTTTGCAGTGTATCTTCCTGTGGCAGCAGCAGTGACGTACTGGTATCGTCAGAGAAGGTGAATGCGATGCCGTCAACCGTAGTAGGACCGTTCGCGATGATGTCGAGTAGACGTTGCCGCAGCACCGTGGCGCGCTGACAGTGCTCGGCGGCTTCGCGGTGCACCCAGGCCATAAGGCGGTTATCCATCAGCAGTGCCCATGACTGGTGGTGAAGTTGCAGCACCGCCTGTGGTAAGTCGTGTGGATTCACCCTGAAGGCGCTGCTCAGCAGTGTTGAGAAGCCGGCCCGCGAGAGTGTGAGGTGGTTGGCGTCGCTGCGGCGGCCGCCGTACAAGGCACGCCTTGGGGCCGGCAGGTTGACAGAATCTTGCACTACCGAGCTTTGGCTTTGATGTTCGACCATGTGCGAGTCGACTGTGTTTTGCTCGTTGTTGTAGTCGTCGCTGTCCTTTGCTGTCCAGAGGAAACTGAAGAACTTCGCTGAGAAGATGTCGTTGGCGTCGAAGAAGTCGTCCTTACGCAACATCGTTCCGTGGCCAGCCCGTCGTTGTCCGCTGCGATGACGAGAATGCTGGAAGGGCTGCACTTCGGTTTCATTCTTTTCGACAGAAAAGGACATGTCGAGACTGAAAAACTGATCCGCCGTCGTGCGAGCGCCACGGGAGCTGGGACGGCAGAGGGCCTCCGCATCACTCAGGTGGCCGTTCTGGGACTGGTGCCTTCTCGGATTGCTTTTATCGTTATCAACGTCATTGAGAGGAAATTCGTAGAAAATCGCGCCAGGTTGCCCTGGAGCGAAGTCGACCATATCGCTTCCTTCTGTCGACGTGTCATCGTAGTCATTACTATCGTCTTGGCTATCGGCACCTTCGCTGTTGTTGTTGCTGCTGTTGCTGCTGCTGCTTTCTTGCTGGAGGAGTATCACCTGCCGTCGCTGCGGAAAGACTCCTTCGGCGGTGGTGCATGGGTCTTTTGGCATTGGCGGTGGGTACGTGCAGCAGCCGAACTCTTTCAAGTACAGATTGCGCCACTGAAACTCATTTGCGAGTGCAGTCCCGAACATGCGCTCATTCTCCTCGCGGCGCATTGCTGATCGGTGGTGAGTGCGAGCGAGCGTGCGTGTGTGTGTGTGTGCCTGCTGGCCTTGAAGAGGGGAGTGGAGAGGATGAGGAGGGGAGGGGGGGGGCGTGCGAGTGCGACCACGCGGTTGGTCTACACCCAATGCCGAGTATCGGAATTTTGTTGTCAGCGTATCTTTCCCCTCCCCCCAAATGAAACTACATGTGTATCAGGCAGGAGGGGGGGGGGGGGGGGGCAGTTCGCAGCACCACGCTGTGTCTTGGATTCTGCTGGCACAGTGACGGTGGCGGCACCACTTGTGTGGTGCTTCTGATTCGCTTTAAGAACAGAGGAAAACGAGAGCGAGAGACGCGGAAGGGAAGGATAGAGGTAAAGGTGGAGGGAGGGGGCGAGACGAGGTGAGATGCATCAAAATATTTTTCGGTCGTGATTCCGCCCTCACCGCATACAGTGAGACAACCCCTCTCCCAAAGCCCGGAATGTCGTCCTAGACACACACACACACACACACACACACACGGAGAGAGAGAAAGTGGTGGGTGAGGGTGGGAAGCGAACATCTGGTGCAATGGTTGCTGATATACAGCTTCCTTCGCCGACCCGACTTCGTCACCTGAGAGGTGGTGTGTGGTGTGGTGTGTTATGTGGGGGCGATGCAGATGGGGCGGAGATGCCGTACAATCACGCGCAAATCTTTATTTTTTTCTGTCTCCAACTTCCCTCCCCTCCCCCCCCCCTTCAGACCAAACGTCTTCACCCACGCTTCCAGGGTTCACTGAACTACCGAAGGTGTGCGCGAAGTTGTCCTGGGAAACACACACAAACACACACACATGCACACACAGCGGGAATCAACACGTCAACCACTACGCCAACCATCAAAAAAAAAAAACTGTACGCAGCAGAGGGAGCCCCCCCCCAAAAAAAAAAAACAGGAGGCGGGGGTGGGTGAGATGAGTAGGAAAAACAGACCATCGTACGGAGATGGTGAGAAATCCAATCAAAGTCACACACACACACACGCCATACCAGAGGAGGAGAACACAACGTTAGAAAGTGATCGCTGGAAGACAAGGCAATACAGGCGATCAGAGGTCAGCGTGAAGAAAAGCGGTCGCCTGACGACAAATGGGGGAGGGGGGGGGAGGAGGGAGAGATATTTGTACTTCAGCAAAAAAAAGAAAAAGAATCAGAGAAGAGAGGTATGCGCGAGACGCGGTCATCGAAGTTAACAGCCACAATCGGAACAGACATGTCACACGCGTGGCAGGGGAGGTGCGCGAACACGAACAAAAGAGGGAAGAATAGAATAGAGAGGTGCAACGTATAATACACGGACTGTGGTCTCGTCCGCCTTGTGTGACAAGCGGGGCGGGGCGGGGCGGGGGGTGAAAGGTGAGTCCGATGGTGTGTGACAGAGCGTCCAGGACTATACGAAAAACAGCAAGAACAACGAAGTGCATCACCCAGCTTACACATTCCAGATCGCTCGCTCTCCCGGCTTTCTCTCTCTCCCTCCCCCCTTGCACCAGTGCCAAATCAGCGGACAAGTTTTGAGCATGTGGAGAGCAAAACCCAAGCGAGGCCCACGAGGAGGAGACAATACACGGCCAGCTGCATCACATCGGCGTTAAATCGCTCTGTTTTCAACCCAATGTTTGTTAGGTACTGCACACACATAATTGGGATGCTCACGGGTGACTGCTTGCCTGTCTCATCTGTTGGAGAGAAGACACAATGTTGTCCGTTGAGCTCGTTGACCATGAGCGATTCAAAGGCCAGGAAAAAAGGCGAGATGGACTTGAAAGCCCGCAGCGAGGGCGGAATCGTATCGGCCTGCACCAAAGCCCCGCCAAACACGAAGTTCCACAAGATGAAGACGCTGCTGAGCAGTGCGGCGGCACCAAAAGATCCACTGGCGATGCCGATGCAGAGGATCATCATTGTAATGGCGATGGAGAACAGAACAATGATGAGAATAAAGTAGAAGAAATGCAGGCCGTCATCCACTCGAAATCCCATGGGGAAGTAGATGACCGAGGCGAGTACCATGGCTGGGATAACGCGAAGCGGAATAATATCGACTACGATCTTGGAAATCAGATATGGCCATGTGGTGTAGAAGCCGTTCTCCCGCTCGACGTTGAACAGCTTCCGCTCGAGGATGAGCTGCTCGAGGCAGCTTAGCGACACAAACGATGTGACCAGCAGCAGAAAAGACACCGAGCCAGCGCGGTTAAGCGACCCGGGAAGATCGAGAGCCTGTTCGTGATAGAGGACACACATGAGCGTTGCCAGGCAGGCGACCACAGCAGAGTGGCACATCACCAGGTGAAAGGATCCAACCAGGCACGTGATGGAGCGGGAAACGAGTAGCTGCAGCTGCTCATACACATTCACGTAGTACATGCGGAAGCCAAACGTGGTTTCAAGAATGTCGGCTCCGCTCACCTTCCTGTCGCCATCACTGGGGTCAATGCCCAGGACAGACTGCGACGGCGCGCGCGGCGGCGGCGACTCGGGACTGCGGCACGGTGGCACCTGCGTGCACATTGCAGCAGATGGAGACCGACAAAACGAGGTGCGTCCTTGAGGCGTTCTCGCTGTGCCGGTATGCTCGAGCATGTCTTCCACCTGAAGCTCCGCACGCACGGCGTCGTCCAGCATCTCCTCCACCTTCATGACGTACTCGGCCTGGTTGTTGTGCAGAGCGCTTCTGGGCACCTCCCGTGTGCGACCAAAGGCGGCGGTGACGCGTTCCTCAAGAGTGGTCGCAGCGATTGCAGCAGGCCCGCAATAAATGCTTACGCCCCGCGACAGGAGCAGCACCTTGTCGAAAAGATCGTAGATCTCTTGGGAGGGTTGATGGATGCTGAAGATGACGATGGGGCGGAAGGCGAAGTAGTGCTTGGCATACATGCGCATCGTCGAGTCTTTTGCCAGTTCCACCACTGCCTCCACCACGCGCTTCGCACTCACCGCGTCCAATCCGCTCGTGGGTTCGTCAAGGAATAGGATGCGCGGGTTCGCCAGCAACTCAACTGCGATAGACACGCGGCGCTTCTCTCCGCCACTGATGCCGCGCGTCGTGTCGCTGCCAATTACTGTCTGTGCGCAGTGCTGCAGCTTCAGAGTCTCAATGATGCGCGTTACGATGCGACGCACGGTGCTGTTCGAGAGTGCCTTCGGGAGTTTCAGGCGTGCGGCATAGAAGATTGTCTGCTCCACGGTCAGGGATGGCAGCAAAGTGTCCTCCTGGGATACATAGCCAATGATGTTGCGGTACTGGGACGCGTGAGGGCCAGTCGTGGTGATTGGCGTGCCGTTGAGAGAAATTGTACCGCCAATAACCCCCGATTTGGCGCGGGCCGAGAGGAGATCCAATAGCGTCGTTTTGCCGGCACCGGAGGGTCCCATAATAGCGAGCACGTCCCCCGAATACACAGTAAAGCTGATGCGGTGGAGCAGCGTGCGTTGAAATCCCTCCTCAGCGGTTCCCAGCACAGGTGCCTTCAGCGTGTACTGGAGCTCTGACACCTCGAGTTCCAGCGGTGTAGAGGTGAGCCGGCGAACCTCCCCAATCCGCGCGCACTCCTCCGGCGTCAAGGTGAGAGCGTGCTCATACACACTTGCACGTGCAGAAACGGTGCTCAGAGAGTGACGACTGTTGCGTGAAGCGCTTCGTGATATGAGATCCACACGCTCCCCGCGCGAAGGTGTCGAGCTGTGTAGGAGTGGCACTCGATCGTGTGCATCGGCGTCGTCGCTGTTTCCGTCCAGCCCAGAGTGTGGGTAGCCGTTTGTGGTGACGCCAGCGTTGCTGCTCAGATGCACGTGGGTCTCATCCACGACAGTTGGGCCGTCGGCCTCGTCGCCGTCGTCGTCATCCTCGTCACCGTACGGTGTGTTCACGTGAAAAGTGACGAGGAAATCCCTGCCCCGCTCGTGGGAGATTCTGTTGGTGTAGTAGTAGTGACCCCCAACCGCGCTCGCCACGAGCAACACTAGCATCACTAGGAGGATACCTAGATTCTGCTTGGCTAGGACGGCAGCACCGCCGCCACCGTGGTCGTCCGGCGAGTCTTCAGGGAAGCGAGTAGGGTCAACACATTCGGAGGCACGACAGTCCCCCTGGAACACCAGCGAAAGATCCGTCAGCGTCAGCTCGCACGTCGAGGTGTCTTCCCCGCAGAAAAGGCGGATGCTGTTTTGAATCGACGGCAGGATGAAGTCATTCAGCTCCTTTGTTTTTGAGCATATTGGGTCATACTGCGACGGCGGGTCCTCGGCGCAGGCGCAATGCGTCTTTTGGCACTCATAGGTGACAGTCACCTCCTGTGTCGAGACGGGCTGCATGCTGAGGATCATCAAGGAGATGTACACTAGCACCGTTACGGTGATCGTGGAGGCGAGTGCCAGGGTAAAGGACTTGGTGCGGTAGGGCCCCAGGAGCGTCGTGAAGGCGCCGAGAAGCGCTAGTGAGGCACACTCGACGGTGAGCAGCACCTGCCCAGTGGTGCGCGCGAATCGGAAAAAGCGCTGCCGCAGTGTGCTGTTCGTGGCGCTAGTGTCCGCACTTCTCTGGCCGTACTTTAGGGAGCACTCGCGGGCGTCACAACGGAAAAAGGGGTCAATGTAGCTGTTTTGGGGCTCAATGCGATAGATGGCCATGTTGCACATTCCCTGATCGCTTTTCTTGAGGGCGGTGCCGTCAGGTGTCGAGCAGTTGAACAGGATCTCCGCAGTGATGTTGCGCTTACCACCCATGAGTCCAAGGAAGAATTTGTTCTTCAGCGTGCACTGGAGCTGCTTGTTATCGCCGCGGGCGGCCATGTTTTTGTTGCACTCTGCAGTATTGCCGGCGTACTGCTTGCACGCCACGTCGCTTTGACACAGTTGGCAGTTGAGGCCGTTGAACTGCTTCTCGTCGCACTGGTCGCAGAACTTGTTCACTGAATTCACGGGCAGCACGCGGTGAGGGCCCGTGCCGCCGACAGAGTTGGGGCACTGCCGCTGAGAACAGTTCTCTGAAGTGTAGTAAAGAGAACAGGTGCAGTGATCACCTGCGGGGATACCGCCATTGAAGCAGGTTGTCGGCGCCGCCTGCCGACTAAGCGAGCTGAGCAGATACACACTGTCCTGGGCCGCTCCCTCCCCCACCGCCACCGCTGTCGGACCCAAGTGCAGTGCATGTGTGGCGGACGTGAAGACTATGAAGAGGACAACAGCCACAAACGTGACAACTGAGCTGTACGCTGAGGCTCTGCTGCCACACGATATCTCCGGATGTGGTTTCATCATGGTACTCTCGTATAACGTAGGCGCCTCTCGAGCAGACACACTCTCCCCGCACCCGCCGCCCCTTTTTTTTGTTGTTGTTGTTGGGTGTCCCAGTCACGACCTCCTCCTGAATGTGTATAGAAGAGAGCAGCAGGTTCCGACAGCTGTCAAATAAGCGCTGGAGCAATTGGAGGAGGGGGAGGGGGGGGGAAGAAGGAGAGGGAGACCAAGGGAGAGGGGGGTGGGTATATATATATATATATATTCTCTATAACTTAAACCCCACCCCTCACACACACACACACACACACACACACACACTCGCCCCTTCGCTCGCGTACAGCGCGTTAGTAATGCAGCAGCGAGCAGTGAATTAAAATCTCCGGAGTGCGTGCGTGCACGTAATGGTCAGGCCAGCGCCTGTGTTTTGTGAACTGGAATGCACAGGTGGGTGGTGTGTGTTCCTGGGTCTGTGTGTGCTTGTGTGTGTGCGCGCGCCCATACACAGGGGGGGGGACGACTGGGAACCTACCCACCGCAAGATGGACAGCGTGCCCAAAGAAAATAAAGAGGGGGAGAATGAGAAGAAGCGGGGACCACTTCCAAACACAGCAGAGGCGACGGTGGCCCCAGCACAGTAGTTGGCGGGAAAAAAACGAGGCCAGCCAAAAGGGGGAAGACGTGAAAACCAACACACAGAAGATAGTTGCAGAGACTCTACACGCCGCAGAATAGTTGGGAGGACTGGGGGAGGGGGGTGAAGACCGAAAGTGTGAAAAAAAGGGGGAAAAAAAAGAACTCAAAGAATTCACAAGAAGGCATGTAGCACAACGTGTGGTGGGCGAACGTCTTTCAGCGTGGGTGCGCAATAACAAAAAAAAAGGAAAAAAGGGCGGCTGAGATGGAGAGAGAGAGCCAACCGGTACAAGACTCCGTGTGAATGCGTAAGAGTCTTCTTTTTCCTGTCATGTACAGATTTTCACTTGTGACAGTGTGCGCGGGAGCTAACTAGGAGGGGGGGGCGGTAGAAAGTGCTTACAGGGGAAAAGGGGGGGAGGGGGGGCGTGTGCAAGAGGTGTGTGAGTGTGTGTGTGTGTGTATTTGTGAAGGGGGAGGGAGGGGGAGGGAGGGAGGTATATTCAAGAGGAGGAAGAAAAAGTGTGGGAATGAAGAATGGGATGTACGAGGGAGATGATAGCGTAGGGGCATGGGAGGTGACGGCGTGGCACTATCCTCACCTTTTCAGAAAGTACTTCTTCAGCACACATACCGCACCACCTCTGTATGTCTATTGGTGGCGCTGTAGTCTCCTCCTCCACATTTCTCTCCCCGAGGTGCCATCCAATGCGAACCCAGAGAAGATCATCGGTGCTGTAACTCACCCACTGAAGTGTGACGTTCAGCTGCGAGGCGAGGGCTGATGAGAGAGGGGGGGTTAAAGGTGTTACTGTCATTGCCCACTGGACCAGCTACCCACGCCCAATGTCCCCCCGCACCCCACCAAAAAAAAAACAGGCAGTATTGTTTTAACTTCATGGTTCCCCCCCCCCCCACTATCATTCGGTCTATTTGCTGTCGACTGATCCACTACCTCCTCCCCCCCTCCCCCCCCCCCATCGACACCCACCTGCGGTCATGCCCGCTTCTTCAGCATCCTCACAGACCCCTCCTGTCACCCTGCACGCATCGCTCTCTCTCTCTCTTGCGCTTGCAGAGGTTAGAGCACCATCTTTAAGAGCTCCCTTCAATCCTTCTCAAGTGCGCGTGTCCTCCTCCTCTTCCTCACACACACACAGACACGTGCGAACGCGATTGTGTTCGCGTAGTCGAAGGCCGAGTTGGGCGATGAGGCGTACACGCACAACAAGAGGAAGAGGGGCGGAAGGGGCGAGTGAGGCAGTGAAAAAGAGGAGAGCAGGATAGCTGAGGGAAGTGGGGAGCAGGGGCGAAGGGAGGAGAGACACAGCGGTGTGACACAACAAATGTATTATAGAGGAAAAGGGGGGGGAGGGGGTAGAAGAACACATGCGAAGGAGAAAAGAAAAAAACATGGACACAAAACAATTCCTTTGCTGTTGTCGAACAATCGAAGAAGAGTTGAAGAGTGGAGGTAGAGACGGAGAGGAGAAGAGCTGGAGGTGAGGGGGAAGAAGGCCCCCCACCACCACCACCCTGCCTAATCCATCACCATCACCTCCATTGATCAGCGGCCTGTGTGCCGTTTCTTTTTCACAACACCACTCAGCACCCCCTTTTTTTTTGTCCGCACAGACATTTTTCTTGGACATCTTCTCACTTGTTCACTTCACCTAAATACACCCCCAGACCGAGACGCGTTCGTTTTTAGCCGATGGTACACACATGTGCGCGCGTGAATCTAAGAGCCGCTTCGTGTCTGTGGCGCTACAACGCTCAGCTGGCAGACACGCACACACTTGTATACAGTTCTTTGAAGAAAAACAACAGCAAAAGAGGACTATGCAGACGCCCACAACCGCAGGGAGGCATATCCGCAGATCCAAAGATTCCTACACTACAAGCCCTCCTCATCCTGCCCGTTCCGTGTGGCGGTTGGGCGGCGCCGCGTGGTGCCGATGGGATTATTGCAAACTCTGCTCTAGTCTGTCGTCTGCGCTTTGCAGTGTAGAGGGGAGAGAACAACAATGGCGACAACAAAAAGAGCACCGCAGCAGCACGCACGCACGCACGTCCTCCCCCCCCCCCCCGCCCACCCTCGTGCGATGACCATAATGAAGGCTGGGTGGTTTCTGTGGGAAGGTGAGCGTCGGGAGGACACAGGATTAAAAGCCAACGAGCCAACGAGAGGAAGGGCAGGCAACTTCCTATACGAAAACATCCCAGAAAAGAGAACGACCAACGATACAAGTCGGCATTTCGCACCACCCTACATTATTACTCCTCTTTCAAGTGTCACACCAGGACGGAGGGGTGCAGCGGTTTCTGGATGTGGAGACCCTTTGAAGTACATCTTTCCACACACACCCAATTCCTTTGCTTACCAGCCGCGGTGATACAGGTGCTCGGGTTCGCCTGTGAGCTTAAAGGTGATATGGCGGAAGAAGTCTTGACGGTCGCTACCCCAGAAGAGATCGCGGCGCTCCTCCGGAGTCATGTTTCGGAACTCGCCGATCGACGGGTTCTCCTTGATGCGTACAAACGCGAGCTCACGCATGTACTGCAGGTCATCGAAACCCCATTTGCGTGCCTCGGTACGCACCGCGAACTCAAGCGGGTCGCTATCGAGATAATCAATCTCGATCGGTGGGGCCGAGATAGGGAAGTGGAGCTGGCGGGACTGCTCAACCGACGACACGGCCGCGAAGGCCGCAATGCGAGATGTGAAGCGACGCATCATGATACCGATTCCTTTCGTCTCCCTTGGGGTGATGACAGATTGGAGCGAAGCAGTGCGAAAGGGGTTGCGCGGGGAACAGCCAGTGATCGGGGGGGGGACCCTATAAATACACCTCTCCAACAGCGTCAGGTTGGGTAGCGGGGGGGGGGGAGTGTGTGTGTGTGTGTGTGTGATGGACAGTGGGGGAGAGGGAAGAAGACTACACGCCAGCTAGAGCAGCTCACCAGACCAACCCACCACCACGCCCCCAAAAAACATATATATGTCCACGTGCCAAGCGGTGTGGACGGTGAAAAGTCCCGGGACGTGTGTGGCAGGATCGAGCATCCGAACGAATAGAAGGCGTATAAAGGGATGGATGCAAAAGGAGTGGGGATGGTGGGGGGGGGAGGGGAGAGAGACAAAGATGTTTGCAAGATATACGGATACATAGCTTCACAGATACACATGTACACGCACAGATATGTGCTCGAGATGTTTTGAGTTAGATGCCTGGCCGTGATTGCGGGGTGTGAAGCGGGATAACGTTTCCCACACAACACGATGCGAAGTTTATACACACCACACACACAATACGTGTAGGCACGCGTATACGCAACCAAGCGCTTGTGGGGAGAGAAGTCCGATGCACAATGCAGGGGTAGGTGGTGGTCTCTGCCGTCCCTGATGGCGCTGAAGCGCCCCATACCCGGCTTCCTTTGCTTTCCTCCCCCCCCCCCTCGCGTTATTCCCACAATCACGGAGACTTGCTAAGTTTTTTCTTTGGTATTCGTTCACATGTCCTTTGCTTTCTTTTAAGGGCACTGAGATTCCCCGGTGCCGTCTCCTGCCCTGGAACGAGTCTGTCTTGGCTCCCCTCCCTCCCTCACTCATTCGTGCTGTGTGTATAAGCCCCGAAAGGCATCGCAACTCTCCGCACATTGGTGGCATTTCGCAGCGTAGACACCGTCACTCGGGATCAAGCGACCGCCTCTCTGTGCGTCCAACAACTCTGCATTATCTCATCCCCACCTTCTGTTTCCGATTTTATCTCTGCCCTCTGCGCTACTGTCCCCTTATATTTTTTTCTCTTGCACCAAGCCCCTTGGCTTTTTCCCTCTCCTCAGCTCTCGAGTACCCACCTGGCTTTACACACAGGCCCCAGTCTAATAAAGTAGTCGGGCACCATCACATTTCTCAGAGAGTACGAGAGAAATCCGAGGGACGCGGGAAAGGGAGGGGGGGGGGATACAGCTAAAATGGGAGAGGAGGAGGAAAAAAAAGGAGGTTGGCCACGCACGTCAGGGCTTGTCGGTGTATGTGCGGGTGTGGGTGGCACAATTTAGTGGTTGTGATTCCAGCTGAGATATCACCCACACACACAGACAAAAAGTGGAAGGGGAAGATGAGAGACGCAGTGGATGGTCCGAGACAACACACCTCGCAACAACACCCTCCCAATGCCGCACCGGCATCGTGAGGAAGGAGGAGGGATGACGGATCGTCATGGATCCTCAGTAAGTCGCTCAATGCTATCAAGCGGACAAAAAAAAAGTGTTTGTGTGGGGGGGGGGGGGGGAGCCGTTCAGACACCGACGCCGTTATCGCCAACGTCGTCTCACCTTCCCGCAGTGCTAGGTGCATCGGAGAGGAGGAAACCGAATGCGGCGTCCAGAAATGGCGCGCATAGACCCACGTCACAAAGTGAACGACATGGCTGTAAATTGAGAAAAAGAAAAATGTTAGACAAAACACTCTTAGCTCCAACCGTTTATATACGCTCTCCCTTTTCTCTCGATTCCTCCCTCCCCATACCTCCCCATCCATCCCCCCCCCTCCCCCCCCGACTTTCCACCACTCCTCAGAAACTAAAATGGGGGGGGGGGGGAAGGGGGATGGAGGCCAGCAAGTGTGGCGGGGGTTCGGTAAATATGAAGACACAGACATATATATATATATATATGTACATATACACACACGGGCACGTGCATACAGCGTTGAATCACCCCGAGTACAGCGCCGATGAACAGGGCAAGGCGGGGAGGATGAGTGAGTGAAACGCCGAGGTGAGAACAAATAAAAAGCAAAAACGAGAGAGAAAAGGAAATGAAGGAGACCAAGATGGGAGAGTCCGCATATTTGACGCCCGCTCACACCAAGTACGCACACAGCATAAGCCACAGCATTCACACAGTACAGAAAAATGAGGAAAGTCTTTACGATAAGAGAAGACTACATGGAGGGGAGAGAACAACAACAGAAAAAAAAATGGAGATCGTTCGATGGATAGGATCACACACACACAAAGGGATCTTGAAAAAAGCCCGTGTGTGTGTGTGTGTGTGTGTAAGGGAGTTGGAAGAGATGAGTAAGAGGCGGCAGCTCACAACTCATGTAGTTGACCCCCTCTTCTCTCTCACCTCCCTTTTGAGCCATTTCTGACGAGGAATATGCGTGAAAATGGGGCTCATTAAAAAAGGAAAGACTTCTTTTCCTCTTCCCCCCTTTTTTTGGCGTGTGTGTGTGTGGAGGGGGGAGGAGGGGGGGGGGGACTACCTCATTCCTCCACACCACCCCAAGCATACGCATACACGGACCCACTCTCAGAGCCAACCCCATTCACTTACGTTAGTGAGATGATGTACCACAGTGGCACGCCTTGAAACACACACACACACACACGCAGGTCACCATTTACTTGAGCACGGTGTGAACGCGCGCCAGCAGCCACACCGCCAACCGCGTCATTGGGAACAACTAAAGATCATCCCCTCACCTCTCTCCACCCCAACCCCTCAAGAAGGGGGGGGGAGGAGCAGGAGGGGAGAAAACATGCACACATGTTCGTCCCCCGTGTTCTGTTTTTCAACTCGCTTGGGATGAAAAAGAAAGAGAGAGACATGTGTAGGGAAGGGGGGGAGTCTTGAGGCGCCCCTGTCAACCTTGGCGGCCTTTTGCACGCTTTCGCTTCTTCCCTGCCCCCCCCCCTCCCAGTCCGAATTTCTCGTCTTTCAAGGTCCAGGTAATGCAGTTACGGCTCACGCGGACAGCTCCGCGACTCCGCGAAGTGCTGAAAGGGAAACGTCCAAGGAGAGAAGGAGAGGCACTATGAAGGCAGCGACGGGGTTGGGAAAGGGGTGAACAACTCGTGTGTGTGTGTGTGTGTGTGTTCCACCAAAGGCTCAAGGTGTAGCCTGAGAAGGCACCGCTACACACAAAAAGCCAAAGAAAAAGGAGAATGCGCGCAGCGTTTCTGAGCAGCTTTGGTCTACAAAGCGATCGCCAAGGCGAGCTCCGTGGCATGCCGTGTGGCGCCAACATGTGAACCCAAGAAAAAGAGGTTAGATGTGGGTCTCTCAGCTGTCAAGGGAAAACGGCAGGAGCAACAGCTCGTCTCACGGATGCCGGACAATGACAACAGGTGGTAAGAGAGACGTTCGCCGAGTATGTCTTCCCCAGATGGGCCGGGGGTGCGCAAATTTTTGTTCTCAGTGGCGCCGGTCCAAAAAAAAAACCTCTACTCTTTTTTCAGCGACGCCATGTCAATCACGAAGCGGTAGTAGACGTCGCTCACCAGCATACGTTCATACGCCTCATTGATGTAATCGATACCGATCTTCTCCACTGTTGCTGTGATGTTGTGCTCACCGCAGAAATCCAACAGCTCCTGTGTCTCAGGAATGCCAGCGATGTTTGACCCACCAACGCACTGACGCGAGGCGATCATGCGGCGGGGGTCTAGGGGCGGATGCGCATTTTCGGGCATGCCCACTAGGGCAAGCTTGCCATCGATGTCCAGTGTCTCCATGTAGGGGCGCAAGTCGTGGCTCACGCCCACCGTGTCCACAATCACGTCCAGAGATCCATGAATCGACTTCATCTCTTGTTCGTTAGTCGTGTTGACGACGTGGTGCGCACCGAGTTTCTTCGCCGCTTCAGCCCTCTTCGAGGTGCGCGTGAACACCGTTACTTCCGCGCCCATCGCGTTCGCGAGCTTCACAGCCATGTGGCCCAAACCGCCGAGGCCCACCACACCCACGCGGGTGCCCTTCTTCACACCCCAGTACCGCAGCGGCGAGTAGGTCGTGACACCAGCGCACAGGAGCGGTGCCGCGGCGCACAGATCCAGGTTGTCTGGAATTCTCACAACGAAGTGCTCGCGCACCACCACATGGTCAGAGTACCCACCAAACGTCGGCGTTTTTCCGTCCTGTTCCATGGAGTTGTATGTAAACGACGCGCCATTCACGCAATACTGCTCCAGACCCCGATTGCACTGGCGGCAGTTCATGCACGCGTCCACCATGCAGCCTACACCCACTGCGTCGCCTGGCTTGTACTTGGTCACATTCGAGCCGACCTTCGTCACGTGGCCCACAATCTCGTGACCAGGCACCATTGGAAACATGGAGCCGTCCCACTCATCGCGGGCCTGGTGCACGTCGCTGTGGCACACGCCGCAGAACGCGATCTTGATCTCCACATCGCCAGGACCAACATCGCGGCGCTCAAAGGAAAAGGGCTCCAGCTTTGCCTTGGCGGCGGGGGCAGCCCATCCGTACGCTGCAGAGGGCATGATGGGAACGCGACTCGGGTTTATGTTTGCGAAAAAGTTGAGGAGAGGGTGGCGAGCAAGAAAAGTGGAGGTGGGCACAAATGTGGGGTGGAGCGAAAAGATCCGCAGAGAGGGAAGAATTCTGATGGGTGTATTCTATACGGATGCGCAGGGGTGTATGCGTGTGTGTGTGGGGGGCGGAGAGGGAAAGCGTGAAGAGGAGGCGGAGGCATGAGGGCTGTGAGGAGGTGAGGAGCAATCACGAGGTCCGCCGAGGGGACGTAGGGGTGTGCGCCCCATTGCTGACATGAATTCGCCAGGGCAAACTCAAGGCGGTAATGCGGGGATTTACGTCACACTGAGGGGGGAAGGGGGGGGGGGGCTGAAATGTTTGTCCCTCGAGCGCACCCGATTCACCCCCGCCCACCCATATGAGGTGGGGTACGCAGCTGCGCGGCCAACATCAGAGCCAGTCGTCCTCTGTATCCCTTTGGATACGCCGCCTCCATGAAGAGGTAACCACCCTTTTGCATGGTCTTCAGGGAAAGGGAGCACACACGAGGTGGTGAGAGACGCAGTCTGGCTCCGCCCACACCACCCGAGATACACGCGCTTCAACTCTCAGTATCGGCTGCCCTCTCCTCATCCTTTTTTGGGGGCCTGTGGCCGTCGTCGCGAATGCGTAGTGAGCCCCGTGCCTGTGCCTTGATATCGCAAAGGTATGGTGTTGACACATCAGATTCTGACGCGACAGAGTACGTCT
Source organism: Porcisia hertigi (assembly GCF_017918235.1). Taxonomy (NCBI): domain Eukaryota; phylum Euglenozoa; class Kinetoplastea; order Trypanosomatida; family Trypanosomatidae; genus Porcisia; species Porcisia hertigi. The sequence continues at coordinate 123,033 of NC_090582.1, read as the reverse complement.
GCAGCTGTGCAATAGAAGAGGTGGGGGAGGGGGGGGGGGAGGATGCCGTCCGGGCATGTGCACGAGGTGATACCGCTGGAGGACGTGACAGACAGTAGCGGCGCTAGAGATCTTGGAGGGGGTGGCGGCCCTGCCGGTTTGCAGACATCCTGGCTCTTCAAATCGTCTTCCCTTTATCCCTCCCCTTCAGGTCACCTCGCCGCAGCAGCATTGTGTTGTGCTTCCTCATACTTCTGTCGGTGCCTTCGCTATCGAGGCAGATGGCGCAGTTGTCCCATTGATCTGCAGTTGGCCGCCAAGTTTGTTCCTTAGTCACCCCATGCATCGTTGTTGTCGCCAGCTCTCCATATATATATATTACTTTTGGGGGCATCAAGTTTGGCGTCTGTTTGATGTAGTACTACGGCATCGCAAACCCCCCAACCCCCCCCTCCTCCCCCGTCAATCCTGACCAGCGGGTGGACGAGAAAGTCAAGCGTATTTATCTTCTGTATAAACCGTACAAGAGGGGGGCGATTGGGGCTGCCACGCTCCACGTGACGCGCATCTTACGAGGGACATTCTGGGCGCCGTCCACCGCCGGGTCATGAGATCGCTTGCCGCGCGCTGCATTGAAGAGGGTTGCCCCTCGTTTCGTGGCGTAGTACTTTCGACCGGCTTCGTAAAGGTGACGAACGAGTTCGCAAAGAAGCACGCGCACTGCCTTTTCCAGACTCGTCTCGCGGCCTGCCACTGCGTCACTGTCTATTTGAGGCGTTTCACGGGGGCATGTCGGTTCCTGAGCTAAACTTGTATCGTGTGGCTCCTCGAGAAAGGCAAGGAGAGTCTCCAGCGCCTCTTCCCATTGAGTCCAACGCAGATTCTCTTCATCAGCACCCCAACTCCTGCCGCATTGAGGCGTTTCCGATGTAGACGTTGAGACGGGTGATGCCTTGGACTCGCTCGAGGGCAAAGATGAGGCATCCACAAGGGCGGCAGTCATGCTATACACAGCACGTTGCACATCTTCTAACCCCGGCCCTGCGTTTTGATCCAGTTGCCTGGAATGCGTCTTGAGCAGCTCAACCGTGGACGAGCGCAGTTCTGCAGCGTTGGCGCTGGCTGCGGCGACATCACCGCTGACACCAAGGACGCACGCACGCCACATCCCACGATCCATGAGAAACATGCAGCGGCGTCGAAGCGACAGGTTTTCTATGATGCGCGTGTCGCGTTGGCGCTGCGCAGGAATCCGCACCTCCATGACGACAGTAGAGGACTCAACTACAACCGGTGTTTAGTAGGCGAAGGGGGAAAGGAGGCGTGCGCAGTGAGGTGAAGCACCACCGCAGAGATGTACCTGCAATAGGAGCACGGATTAGGTATGCCGGTGTTTGTGTGCCAAGAAGAGAGATTGAAATGACCCACGACCGCAAGTTGAGCCAGCACAACCTCAATCAGCGATCAAAGAACGGAAGAGTTCCCGTGCCTTCGGGGTGTGCGTCCCTGAAGGTGGCGGTGGGAATACGGTGAGGCGGGTGGAGGCCGATGGGGAAAAACACAGGGAAATTCGGAAGAGAGGAGAGGTGGCAATGAGTTTCAAACACATTTTAACGAAATCACAGCTGACGTCCTCCCCCCCCCCCCGTCCCCGCAATGTTGGGGAAAAAAGGGAAAAGTGGGGAAAAAGAATTTCATGGAAGAATGTGGAGAGATCTTCGAGGGTGGGGAAAGAGAGAGACAAGAGAGAGAAACCAATACTCCTCCCCCCTCCCCCCTCCCCCCGCACCTCTCACATCGTCCAACGATGCATCATCAACGAATGCATCGCATTTTTCGGGTTTTTGTTGCGGGGTGGGGGGAGGGGAAGGCGTAAAAAAATTTTTTTGCGCACGTCGGGAATGTAACTGCAGAAATCACAGAACAGTGAAGCGCCTTGATGAATGCATGGAAGCGATCGCTTCAATGCGTAAGTCGGGCCGGCATGGGAGAGGTGGAGTGGAGCAGTAAACAGTGTTCAGTGCGTCTCAAGAGTAGTCTTTTGCTGCCGCCGACGCGCATGCACATCACTCTCTCCACCTACCTGCGTGGCCGTCGAGTACAAGATGACATCGCTGCCATAGCGATGCTAATAAACAAGACATGCAAAAACGAGTAGAATCGCCACCTCGCTTTTATGCACATAGAAGGGTTCTGTCTAGCTTGCGAGTCGAACCCAGAACTCCGATTTAGCGGCGACGTCTTCGGCCGCAGTCATCGTGTCATGTTCCTCGACCATCGGTGCAGGAGCACCAGCGTCGACAGCCTCGGTGCCCGTCTTTGCTGGTGGCGAGACCTTCCCGGCCTCTACGCACAGCCGCTGATGCAGAGCACCGTTGTTCTCCCGCAGCGCGCCCTGCAGCCATGCCGTGAAGGACGGCGGTGGTAACGCCAACGTTATATCACCGCACGCAGGGGTTGAGGAGGGGTGAAGAAGACGCTCTCCCAGCGAGTGTAGCGCTGTGGTGTGAGCGGTGTCTAGTACACCCCATGTGTACCACACGCCAGCCAAAAGCGTCGCCACGGCAGACCTCGAGTGGGGAGGCGCGACGGACCCGTCACTGAGGGTGGTGCGACCATTTAAAACGTCATCGGCTATCCGTGCTGTCAGACGCACCGCCTGCACTCTATCCAGCGTCGGAACAAGAGACGCGGCGACGGCAGCGAGTGACACCACCGAGATTGCGCCGGATGAGGACGAGCGCTGTAGACGTTGATCGACCACGTACGCCAAGTCCATCAGCGCCGCAAAACTCGACTGAATGATGGAGAAAACTGAGGTGGTTCTCGCTTCGCTGCTCGACGTGAACAACGAGGACGACAGAACAGCGGCAGGCGAGTAACGCAGATCGGAAGTGACCTCTACAGCTGGGGCACCACGCTGCAGTGTTTTCAGGGGCAGAGACGGTGCGCTGTGTACAAAGCTCTGGAGGGTCTTGTCCGGACCTTTGTCGTGACAGGGTTCACTCGGTGAGGTAGCTGCGACATTGGGTGTGTACGTGTCATCTGCCGAAGACCATGACGCCAGTTCCGCTAAGCAGAAGGCCCACACACGCATCACATCCCCTGCGCTGAGTGCCACTTTTTTGCTCCGCTGAGCCAGAGCGATTTTCGACTCAAAAAAGTCTGCCAGTATCGCATAGAGGACGTGAGGCTCATTGTGGGATGTGCTCAAGCGAGGACTGGACTCGACAGCGCGCGTCATGCGTAGCTGCAATTCATGGAGCAGAAGGTCTACCTCATCCGCGGTGTGATGGCTGGGGATGCAAGACATCACGTTCGGCAGTGGTAAGGAATTTTGATCCTTTCGCGCAGAGATCGGTTGCCTAAGCGTTGTTCCAAGCACCGCCTGCTGCACATGTAGCGTAGCTCCCTCGCGCGCCACGCAGTTGCAAAAGAAAAAAAAAGAGAGGGAGGGAGTGAGTGAGTGAGTAATACAGAAACCTGTTGCGTATTGTTTAAACTGTGCGGTGAAATCATGGCACACAGAAAGGGGGGTTTGGGGCGCGCAAGGGGGGCTGATGGAGCGCTTCCTCGAGATTGCGTACGAGGAATATGGATGAGTCGGCGTGTTCACCACGTGATCGCCTCACCTCATCCTCGCAAACCTCGTGAGGTATAATAATGCTGAACAGAAAAAAAAAACATAACCACTACGAGATGAGAAACAGCTGCACCCATGGCAACAAAATGAAAACCACGCGCTCGATGCGCGCTGTCCATTGACGGCAAAAGTAGTTACAGCGAACAAGCGGAGGGAGGGCGCGGAGGGGCAGCGCGGCACCACTGCACCACATTACTGTCCCGGATCGCTTACCATCCACGCCCCCCTTTTTCTCTTCTCTCTGCCCCACACTCATCATTGACAGGTTAACATGAAACGCGGTACACATACACACACACACACACTCACACTCACACGTGCCGCCACAACCACCACCGGCGACGCTCTTCAGTAGTCGTAGTCGCCAAAGTCGTCGAACCCCGACCATCGTCCGTTGCCACCCTTCTTGTGCTTGCCTTTACGGTCGCCTGCTCGGTAGTCTTGCTTATAGTCGCTGCGGGTGTAAGGCTTATCTGGCGCCTTCTCCACAGCCCGTGGTCGACCTCTCTCGTTGTTTTGAAGGGTTGGCTTTCTCGAAGTTAACTCCAGTTGCTTCTTCTCAGCCTCCGACAGCTGGTGACTCAATAGTTGACGCGGAAAAAACACTTTTGCTTCATTCAGAGCGTTGTTGCAGACACCGACGCCGCGATATAGTCTCTCCAGGTAGAGCGGGTATTCCTCGACAAACATCTTTTTCCATTCGCGCTTGCCGTCGTTCCGCGTCAGCATCGTAGGCAGCAAGTGCCGCTTCTCCTCTGGCAGCTCCTCATCCTTCCATATCAAGCGGCTCCACTGCGCATTCCAGTAGCGCTGCATGAGGTTTGTCCCGGTGTTCGACTTCTTGAGGTGCTGCCACACATCTCGACTCACGCGCTCGATCTCAGCCACTTGTGACGGAACACTGAAAGCAGCGACACGCTCCCACATGAAGAGTGCGGTGGTGAGTACTCGCTCGTTAGGGGACGCGTCATGAGACTCCTCGTCCGATCTGCTAGTGGTTCGATTGTCGCCGGAGTACTTTGGAGTTCCTGATGCTCCAGGATTGGCACCTTGGTGACTGTAGTAAGCCCTCTTGCCGGACCTCGACTTGCAGACCGCGTCGTTCCTCTTGGGCATCGTGCAGAGACTGTTCAAATGCATTAAAAAAAAAACTATGTACGTTTTACATGACCAGCGAAGAGACGCGACATAGTACGAAAGAGGTGGTGAGGCAAATCCGTCCTGCAGAGCAGACACTGATGGCGAGCAACGAATTGGAGAGGAGGGAGGGGGGGAAAAAGAGAGAGAGCAGAATAAAAACAAAAGAAGCTGGGGGACAGCGAGGCACTCACGGACACGGCCACTGCTTACTCGATCCCCCCCACCCCTTCACCTCCTTTCCCACTCACCGAATCTTCCGATGTCCAACACCCCACAGGGTCAAACTGATGATGTCTCTTCTCTTTTCTCCACCTCCGCCCACCCCCACAAAAAAAAAGGCAACGAGAGCGGGGGAAACAGGGATCGAAGGGCAGTGGGGTCGAGAGGAGACCGTGTCTGACCGGAGTGGGGGAGGAGGGGGATGGGAATGGGCCCTTGTAGTTATCAACGGTGTCCCTCCACAGGAAGTGTACACACAAAACGCAGAAAGGGGAAAAAATCAATCGACTTTTCACAGATCAGAATACTGGAAAAAGAGTTGAAGGAAGAGGACGCGCAAATCATGAGGCCAAGGCATATCACATACACACAACTACATAACAATATTCCATATACATATACTCACTCGATGCGTGTATGTTTCTTCGGCTGGGGGATGTTCCCCCGTGCTAGTAGAGGCGAAAGAAACGGTCAGAGAAGAGTCACTGTCAGGTGTACTGATACATTCTTCTCTTCTTCAGGAAGGCTTTTGTGTATACGACCACGCGGCAAATCAGCGAGCCAAGGCGAGGGGAGAGAAGGGGGGGAGTTGGTTTGAGTGTTCAGACGATCGTCATGACATGGAAGGGGAGGGGGAGGGGGCGGGGGGCGGCGTGATTCCGACAACAAAGAGTACGATAGGGGGGAGGGAGGGTGCCCGTAAGTATACACCGATGCAATACTGTTTGGGAGGAAGCACACTGATTAGCAACAAGGTAAAGGAGTTCCTCCCCGGGTGTGGAGTCGTACTTGTAGGCAATGCAAGACGGGCGTGGAGAATGCGCTGCAGAGGAGGCAGCTTCGCCCCCTGCTTGTCTTCCTATGTGCAGCTCTGTACGCTCCCCACCCCACCCCACCCCCTGCCTCCTCCGAGATACTCCCGTTATCACCCTTCAAGTGCAGTCACCAGAGGCCCAGTGACGTGTGTCCTTGCTTCCGTGCACACGCTGCGGGTAAAAATGTCTCCGTGCATAGACGTTGCATCCCGGACCCGTGCACTACGCAGACGGCCGCGCAGCTCAGTCCTGTGAGAGGTTGACCTCATCGCTCGATACTCGAGAAATCTCCCCCTTTTTTTCCTCCTTCATTTTCGTCTGCTCATTAATGTGTGAAGGTAGAGCGCAGCCACACACACACACACAAAGCGCCCATGCTGACGCATCGTCGTCAGATCACAAGTGAGCGTCAAAAAAATCAACGGAGACAAACAAAAGAAAAGCAACACGAGGGCGCGTACAAACGTGTGTGTGTGTGCCACCAACCGTAAAGCACACACCCGGCCAAACGCAGAGATCGAAAACAGATGCAAGGGCATCACCCCAGTCCCTCGTGCATTATCCTATACCTGCGCCACTTCACAATACGATAACGTGCCCCGCCTCCCACCTCCCACCCCTCCCCTTCGTGTGCTCATCTCCCTGCATTCACATACACCCGCACCGACGCGAGCACACACACACAAAACACACACACATGGCACCAAAGAGAGAGGGATGCGCGAATCCCAGGAGAGAAGCGAAAGTGATGAAGACATCACCACGTTACCGTCCGTCACCAACATCAACACCAACGCCACCACACCTTCCTTTGCGGGGGGCTGGGGAAAATGTGGTGGTGTTGGTCTCTGACAAGGCAAAAAAAAAGGTTCGATATTCCTTTTGAAAGTGCTTCACAACAAAAAGAAAAACGACGATCGCTCACCCACCTAAGAAAAAAATGAAATGAAAGTCGAAAAGGGGGGGGCAGCGAGGGAGGAAAGGAATGAGGGGAGGGAGGGGGAGGGGGAGGGAGACGGAACTGGTGCGGTTATGTGAGTTTTGTTCTCCCATCTTGACCAGCGCCTGCTCTATTACTCCTTCACCGAAACTATCAAGGCGACCATCATGTTCGCAACGGCATCCATGCGCTGCGCCGTCAGTGTCTTGAGCTCCTCCAGCTCCTTGTCCGTCTGGCGAGCGAGCTCGGCATGCTCAGCGTCGGCGCCGCTGTTCTGCTGTTCGCGATACTTCTCATACTCCCTTTCCTTCTCAGCGCGGAAGGATGCCACCTCACGCTCGGCGTCAGCCTTGGCCTGCTTCACCTTCTGTTGCTTTCGTGCTTTGGCGTCCGCAATGAGCCTATTGCGCTTCTCCTCGGCGACGAGCAGTTTCTGCACATTGTCCTGCTTTGGCGGCATGATGGTGACGAAGAAAGAGTTGACGAAGAGAAAGATGTTCAACTATATATATTTATATATATATTTATATATATGTGTGTGTGTGTGTGTGTGTGTGTGTATATATACACGCAAGTGTGGTTCAGCCAGTTGTGGGGGAGGGAGGGAGGGAGGGAGGGAGGGATGGACACAATTGACAAAGTGTGCCACGCACAAGGGCGTCAAATAAAAAACGCACGAAGATAAAAAGTATGTGGAAAAAAAACGACAACCACAGTGAGTATCACGCTAATGTGCCTCGATGCGGACAGGTGTAGAGGCGAGGGGGGGGGCCGTGAGTGAGTGGGTGTGGGGTCAAGGCTGAGGTGTACGGACTACCAGGTAGCGGAAAGGTCAAGTAGCTCTGTCGTTCTATTTTAGGTGTGGTACGTCGAAGTGTGAGCGCGTCTACGTGCTTGTGTCTGTGTGGGCGACTGGGGAAACAAATAACAGAGGCGAATCTCGACACGCGAATGGATATGTCGGAGGTGGTGATTATTTCCAAGGGTTCATAATAAAGGCCGAGGGAGGAAAGCATAAAATGAGAAGGGGGGAATGGAACAGCGACCACCAGCAGCAGCAGCAGCAGCAGCAGCAGGCGAGGTGGGAATCAGAAAAAAAAGGGTGAGTGGAGAAGTGTAGACACAAACACACGAAGCAATCATGAGCTGCAGAAATTGTAGAATCAAAGGCAAAAACCGCAGGACTGATACCCTCGGCATGCTGTCTTCCTGCATCCCCGCACCCCTCCGCCCTCCCCCCCCTCCCCCCGCGCATCGGGTAGGCGCGGAGAAGTGTGAGCCCGGCGCGTACATGCACGGGGGAGGGGGAGGGGGGGCGTTACCAAGCAACGTACCCAGTGTACATGGCAACATCGTCCTTCGATCAGTGCAGTGCCTCATCACCATCGCATTCATGTGCCTCAATAAAATAGGGTAGCTCTGTGTACGGAAGGGGAAAAAAGGGGACCAAAGACAACCCGCTAACCACAACGTCGTACACACACACACACACACACACACACACACACACACACACACATGTACATACACCACTAAAACATATGTGCGCGCGTGTGCATCGGCTGCTTTCATTAACCAAACAGGATGCGGAATAGTACAAACGACATGGCGAAGGCCACGACACCCGAAATGAAGAAGAGACCCAAAACCTGCTGAAGGCCGAAGACAACCACCTCCTCCGACGGCAGCGGCGTATACCCTTCCTTCTCCAGGCGGTAGCGGAAGTAGGGCATGTGATAGACACCCCAGGGAACAGCAACACGCGTGTTATCCGGGTATGTGTCGATCCGCTCCACCGCGCGACGGGCGCGCGGGTCTACCGGGGGATCGTAGCCATCTAGCACCATCTGATACGCCATGCGAGACTCCAGCGCGTCTCGTACAATGATGCCATCGAACTTCTCGCCTTCTGCCACAACGGGTCGGATGCTAAAGAAGGGAAGCAGGCGGCGCAGCAGTTTCTGCCGTGCAGCACCCGCTGAGCCATCCTGGAAGGGCAGACGGCCGTCCTCGCAGAGGATCTTGTCGAAGTTACGTAGCAGCGCGTCGCCGTCCAGTACGCGCTGGAAGTATGCAGGGGCTGCGATGTTTGGCACTGGGTAGAGCGTCACTTCTTTTTTCGTGTTGGGATGTTGATAGCGCAGAATTGTACAGATTAGCCGCGGTGGGTCGGTGCGCAAGTCCATGATGCCCTTGGTCATGAGCATGGCGCTCTTTGACTTCATAGAGTCCATGCTTCCCTACTTCAGGAATTCAACCAGGCTCACCAGTGTGCAGGGTCGAGTGCGCCCGTGTCCATGTCGATCACCCTTGATCACACACACACACACACACACACTAGCACTTCTTCTTGGGGTAGTGGTGATAGTGGGGGGGGGACGCAGGGCAGCGCGGAGGAGGGGACCGGCTTGAGTGCACTCCAAAGACGTTAGAACAAGTGATGTCTAACCTGTGACACGGTCAATTGGGAAGCGTGTGTAGTAATGGCGATGTTCGCTCCTGTGTGCGTTCGCAGGTGGTTGGACGATGTACGTGTGACGTGCGAAGTAGCACGCACAAAAAGGCAAGGGAAAATGAGCTTATATAAATATATAAGTTTTTTTCTCGGTGAGTCAGAGCTGCGAATGACATGTCAGAGTCAAATCAGGGGGGAAGAGGAGGAGGAGGAGTCAACAACAACAAAGGTATCCCCCCTTAATCGGCGAGCAGTTTTTTTATATTCGCTGTACCCTGTCATCCCAATTCGGGCCTCCCCTCTCCATCACCACGTACGCACCGAAAATCAGCTTCGCCGGGCCTTCCCACACCCAACCCTTCCTCCGGGCGTGGTGCGTGTAGGATATGCACGCATGTGTGTGTGTGTGTGTGCGTGGGGAGGGGAGGAGAGGAAGGGAGGAGGGGGGGGGAGGGAAAACGTGCCGATCGCGTTTCTCTTTTTTTTTCTCTCGCTAGAAATCAAAACATCTCCAAAGAAGAGTTTTCGCCTCTCGATTGGATGTTTCGGAGTGTGTGTCATACGGCTCTGTCCGTGGTTCTTCTTCGTTTACAATGGACTTGAGCTGTTGCACGTCCTCACATGCACACAGCCCGGGCATCCTACTCTTCTTACGCGAATTCGAGCAGACAACATCGGCCGACCTTCACGTTCTCGCTGACACGCGTCTCTCTCTCTTCCAATCTCCGTAGAAAAACGGGTACGCCTCCAGCAGTAAGCACACACACACACACACACACACGACATACCTGGCGCCGTAGAAGAGCCCTGTAGCCACAACACCACTATAAGTGGTGACGGCTGTCTTGTCCCGTCACCAGCGTCACCTCCATGGGCGTCATCATATGCTTCCAGCGTGACCGTCCGCCCCATCACCGGGTGCGGGTGCATGTTACAAAAACCGGATCGCCGAGGCTGTAGGGTAGCTCGTACAGAGCAGTGTTGTAGTCCACCCCATCACCCCTCCGCACAGGGAGCAACGCCGGGTGGCAGTGGACGACTTGGCGACAGCTGACCATGCAGAGCGGTAAGAGCGAGGCCCGACCTTCGGGATCCACTGTGCCAGTCAGCAACTCCACCTGGTAACGCGGGAGCGGCGTCGAGTACGGTGCCTCTTCCTCGTTCTCTCTACTGTCATCGTGACACTCATCGGCTTCCTGTTGGCATTGACCCTGTGTGGCAGACTCAGGAATGGTGACACTACCGTTTCCCTGACGCACCGCGCGCTTTGCTGCAGCTTTGTACGCCGCATCTACCTTCGAGCGGACCACCTGCAGTGCTGTCAACGCAACCTCCCAGACGGTGGTGTCCGCCCATGCGAGCTGCACCGCGATGGGCTGTTCGACTGCAGAGGCCCCGGCACTCATCGTGACCGAGGAAAGCAGTTGGCCTGCATGAGCTGCAACGGACCCTGGTCCGCTCGATGGCGGTGATGTTACCCGGGGCTGCACCGCCTGCGAAATGCCTACGGACGGAGCGCCAAGGACGAGGCTACAGTACTCGCTGCGAGCAGCGATGTCCTGGCCCGTCATGTGGTACAGTCGCACCGCACAGGGACACTCCGTGGTGCGACGGATACCGCGGTCGAGCGGTGCACGGTGTGTCCGTAGCACACCGCCAGCGTGACTGAAATGGGCTCCGCGGCACGATGCGTCTGAGCCCCTGTACAACTGCAGCGATGACGGCAGTACCCCATACATGGTGCTTGTCTGCACCGGTTCCTCCCTTGTGTGTGTGTGTGTGTGTGCGATGTCCCTCGCCGTGGGTTGTCCTTTGTTTTGCTTGTTTTTTTTTTATCCCCGTCGGGTTTGGTGGGCAGCCGGCGTGCGTGCTTGCTGGCGTTTGAGTGCAACAGAAGCAACGAATACATACATATACATATATATATACAATCAACGAAACAACGATGGGAGGGGGGAAAGAGAAGGAGCATGCGTGATGTTGAGAGGGTGTGGCCATGAACGGCCCATCGCCAATAAAAGAAAAGGGGCGGTGTTGTGGAGCACTCCGCATCGCGGTAGAGCAGGCACGGTGGTTATGATTCCCTCTTCCCGCCTCTGCCACCGCCATCGCCCCCGAAAAAAAAAAAACGGCCCACACAAACGCACACGACAGAGAGAGAGCAGCTTTTTTTTATTCATGTTTTTCCCACTCTCAACCCCATTCCGGTGTGGTACTGAGTCACAGAAAGTCACCACAGACGGTGGTCTTCGCTCTCTAACATCGAGTGTGCGCCGTATGCCATGCGTTGCCCCCCCCCCCCCCCCCTCCACCCATACACGGGCACACATCTTGTGGTGATGGGGAGTACGGAGTGTGTGTGTGTGCGGGGGGGGGGGTAGTAGTAAGGGGGAGGGAGAGCCATCCACGCAAAACGTGTACTCATGGACCTCCAAGACCCCCCACATTTTGTTGCACGCACCTTACCGAGGTCTCCTGCCAGCCTTACCCCTCATCGACTCATAGATGCACGCATGACTGGAGAAAAAGAGGGACGAGGGGGCGGCCGTGGAGGGGAAGGATCACGCCACATGCAATACTCTTGGTAGGGAATTTTGCGGGAGGGGCAGCGGATGGAGTGCAGCACCCCCATGTCCTCTCCTCCAAGGTTTCTCACCACAGAATCACACGCGAGGTTCTTAAAAGACATCCGAAGCGAAGGGAGAGGGGGAAGGACGATTGCTCATTATCTCCCTCTCCTACTTGATCCTTTCGACAGACAGACACACACACATATGCCCACCGCCCCGCCCCCACCCACCCCCCTCCCTTCCCTCTCTCTGCCTCGCCTCAGTAATGTGCATCTATGGAAATCGAAGAGTGACTGTGAAGTCGACTTCAAGCGGCGTCGACAGCCACTGCACAGTGCAGTACGGGTCGTCGTAGGGGTCCTCGCGCACACGCCGCGCGAGTGCTTCACAGTACTCTGGCGTCACATTGGCCCTTGCAAGCACTGCAAAGTGCTCCTGCTTGAGGCTCGTCTCCATGGAGCTTGTATCCCCCGCTGCTGGGGGAGCACACCCACCTGTGGTACCTTTCCTGATCACCGGAGCTGCCTCCCCGCTGGGAGTGGGCCCCGGAGGTACGGTAGGCAGCACACTTCGCGCTGCATCCCTCTGCAAAGACAGTACGGCTGCCGCCTCTGTCGGACCCACCATTAAAAGAAAGGTCACCTTGGGATTGGATACCACTGCTTGCACGGTCATGGGACGAGCACGCCCCACCTGCCTCGCGTACCGCACGAACGCCGTCGGACTGGGATTCAAAGAGAAATTGTGAAGAAGCGATTCCACATTTGGTTGCACCCTTTGCGCCTTCGGTATCATCAGCCTTGGCAAAACCAGGCTCAGTTGTTTGATGAGGACGTCGCTTGAAGGGCCGCGGAGGACTGCGCTCTCCACGCAGGAAGGATATGTCCCCAGCAGCTGCTCGTAGGTGTAAGACACTTTCATAGCCGCCTCCACCTCGAGCTCGGCCAGAGGAGGCAGCGCAGACGTCCCCTTCTCACGGAGTGCCTCCCAAACAACCGCCACCATCTTTTGGGAGCTCCACGTCACATCGAGCTCGACCAGCGGCGCGTTGACCGGAATTTGATAGCGCTTTGCGCTCGCCTGTAGGATGCCGTGCAACCGCGACGGCGGCGACGCACGCACCACAGGAAGCGACACGTTTGGCAAACACTCATCCTGGCCGATGCTGAGCGGCGAAGGAGACACGGGAGCGGACCGCACCACCGGCGTGCCGCCACTCACGCTGAGAGGGGAATCTCCGCCCCCCTGCTGAACCGGCGAGAGCGATGGCGTTGACGACGGCGGGTGGCCCAGCGGCGCCGTATCCTCCGCGCAGAAACTGCGATGACACGCGCCACGCTGCACCACTCTATTGTAACAAACCCCCACCATCGCTTCTACACCATTAGGGTGGGTCCAGGCGACTACAAGGACTGGCTTAAGGCCCACGGCCGTGTAGTCGGAGCGTGACCTGTCGTCCAGGTTCATTTTATCAAGGAGCAGATGACTGTAACCGCCTTGACTCACAGCACGCCGTATCGAGGCCAGGTAGGCAGATCGGCTTCCCGCCTCATCCTGGTTGAGCCAGCGTGGCGCCCTGCCCACCTCCTCCAAGAGAGCGTACAGGATACGCGCCAAGGTGGATTTGCCGCAGCCTTGCGGACCTATCAGCATAATGGTGTCGAGACTCTCCACGCCTGGCGGCGAGGCGTCTTCGACGTGATTTAGCTGCTGCGCATTGTCCTCGACGTTGCCTGCATCGTCATCGCTCTCAGCTTTCCCAGGGCAACGCATGCCATCGGCGGCATCGGTGCAACCACTACAGCGGCTGCACTTCCCCCGCGCCTCCTCCAGCGCCTGGAATCGCTCTTGGTGTGTCAGCCAGTGACCGCGTATTGCTTTGAGGGTGACGAGGTCTGTTGAGTGCGTAATGTACTTCTCTTGGTGTAGCCAGAGTGCGAAGTCGAGCATAAAAGGAAGTCGACGCAGCTCCCATTTTTTGATGCTCAGCCGCGTCTCGCGGGAGAGGCTGCTTATTTTTTTCTTCACTTTGGACCGCAGTGGTTCACCGGAGAGACGGTGGGTGACGACGTACTCTTGCACGACTCGTTCAAGGGAGTGTGGATAGGCACGGCACTTCCACACTTGCACAACCGCTGCCTCTTCACCGCCGTCCGCCTTGTCCCTATTCGACCCGTACAGCACAGCACCCGCGGTATCGCATCGCGACAGCAAAGACTGGCGCAATGCTTCGTAGTCGGGTGAGCCAAGCCGTACGTCGCCTAAGCACGCCACCGTCGGCAACCGGAAGCGGCTAAAAAAAGTAAATGCTGCCTTGACATCCATACACCACCCGCACTCGTCGAGCGACGCATCCCATGTGATGGCATAGAACCAGAGCGGAATGGTGGCTTTCCCTGCTGTGTTCGCAGAGGCGGCGGCATCACTGTGGCCTGTCACCCCCGGCGCCGCCGCCATCACGGCAGTGGGGGAGTCGGTGGACATGGGCCCCTCCGCCGGAAGGTCGCGGGGTGCCGAATATCTCTGTAAGCGCTCCCAGCCGGACAAGATGACATCGAAACATAGGCTTCGGCTATCGGCAGCCACAGAGGCGTGTAGCTCCACTAGTGGATCCTTGCTTGTGTCAGCGGTGGAGTTGCTGGCCGATACAGCATCAGGTACCGTTGCCTCGATGTCGGTATTAATGCAGAGCGACTCTAGCAAGCGTCGCCATAGACGCGCTATACGCACCGTCAGGTCCAGATACGCAGCCTCCGAAGACGCGCTTCCACCATTCATTGCGGAAATATTGCTTGTGGCAGTCATGTGCACACTACCTTTCTCTACATCGTCGTGAGTGTTGCGTGTGGAAGAGCTGGCGCACGGCGATGAAGACGTCCGCTCTGTGAAGGACAACTTCGACGACACACAGGCATCGTCAGACGCAGCTGCAGATGACGACGACGACGACGCGGGCCCAGGGCTGCTGGCAGAAACCCCATATCGCAGCAGATCCGCCTCCGGGACGCTGAGCCGCGTCACGATATGCTGGCACCGACAGCCAATGATCCAGTAGCGCTCCCCCAACCAGCAAAAGGCTGCAATGCGACCGGGTTCCCCGTCGACCTTCTCCAGGGCAACTGCCCTCTTGGAGACCTCTTTGTGGATCGAAAAGACATTGGTTGCCTCGCGCCAGTGCCCTATTTTGCGAAGTCCGACTGAAGTCCCCACCCGCGTCCACTCATTGCAAAAGGGGGGCGGCTGTGGGGGCGCATAGTCCCATCGATTGAGTGGACTGCTCGAGCGTGGCGCATTCGGTATCGGAGATGACGCAATCGGTGGCGAGCCGGGTGGAGAACTTACAGTGGACTTGGTGGACGAGGCGGTTGTTGGAGAGCACTGCAACGCCGCTGTCGTTGCGATGTCTGTGCAACTGCCCTTGTGTTTCACATATCCCGCCTCCTCCACCCGCCCACTTGACAGAAAACTTGACACTTCTGTCGGCGCACGGGCGAACACGCGGGCTTGTCCTACGGGGATGTGCTCCCATATCTTTTTGCTTTTACTATACACACCGTCGCTGTTGCCACTCAGGAAGCGGTCAATAATGAGAAAGTGCACACCGTTGGGCAGTGCGACCGCCGTCGGCTTCAGTTTAACACGAGGGTCGCCGCGGAAGCTGATGTGGTACGCCACATTCATGCAGCGGCGCTGGTCCTCGTCCAGGGCAGCTGCCGACACGGTGCTACTGCTCTGCTCCTTGGAGCCGCTAGTCACAGGAACGTTCGGTGTAGCACATATCGGCGTCTGATGGGGACGCGGCGACCCCGCAGAACTCGCCGGCGCCGTCACTCCTGTTGCTGAGCTGTTGTAAGTGCGGTGACTGCCATCTGCGTCACTGCCTACGGACAGCGAGAGCGCAGAGGGGCGCTGTAAATCGCCATAGACATCAGTGACATCTAGGTCGTAAGTCCATGCGTCTGTCGGTGAGGGGCCGGGGATGCCGTTTGATGCGGCGGGAACAGCATGCGAATGGTGAGACTCAAGAAACGACGCCATTCCGTTGGGGGAGGGGGGAGTACGCCCGTCACACACCCCTGACGCTCTCGCAGGATTTTTTTTGATGCGCTAATTGGCGCGATGTGGCACACACACACACGCACACACACACACTTATCCAGACATACACAGACTCACTCAAACGCGGCAGGGGAGATTTCTCAAAAATACAAGAAGAGATGTGTGGGACGGATACGGGGGAGAGTCCAGTCACACTTGCGTTTGTAGGCAAAACGCAAGTGAGTACAGGGTGACGAAGTATACGTGTGTGTGTGGGGGGGGGGAGTGGGGAGTGGGGAGTGGAAGTGTTCGATGTATTATGATTTTTTACAACTAACTCCACGCAAGGAAGAGAAAAACAGCTCCGATGATTAAGGAGGCTCTATTAAAGAGGAAAAGAAGAGCGACAAATCGGGTAAGTGTGCTGACGTCGTCGCATCTACACACACACACACACACACACACACACACACAACCACACACACACAACCACAACCACAGCAATGTGCTGTGGGGAGCCCAGCCGTACGGGATAGAAGAGATGGATGTGAGGACGTGTGCTTTACTTCTTTCACTGCCTCTCTATCTGCTTGTGAGGTCGCCGATGTTGTCCCTCCTTTGCAAAATCTCGTTTCTGTGTGTGTGTGTGTGTGTGTCGGGGTGGTGGTGGTGGGGGGGGGAGACACTAATATCTATCTCCATAGAGGATACGACAAAGGGAATACAGTTGAGGGGAAAGAAAATGAGGACGGGGCGAAGCAGACAAGAGCGCAGGGCCGAAAAGTGGAGATCAGGAGAACGTAAAGAACAGCCAGCGCCAAAGATGTGCCACCGAATCCGTTGTTAGCGCTATTTGTTCATCCCTTGGCGCCGCGCGGTCGCTCTCTCCCCCCGCTCCCTCCCTCCCGCCTGCGTGTGCACCCCACCATTCCACGAGGAGAGAGGGGTGGGGGGGGGGGGACTTGGGCCGGGCGGTGAGTAGGTGCACTTCTAGTTTACAATGGAGCTACAGCACACTTCCTCTCGGTTTCGTTCGCTCCGTGTTGAGTCACAGTGCGTTACCTCAGCGCCATGACGATATTTTTGGAGCTACACACCCTGTAGAGTCATTAGTGCGGGGCGATGCTCTAGACGTGTCCTCAAATTATTTGTGCCCCACTTTTTTCCCTCCTCCTCCGTCGATGTCGTCGAGTTGCACTTCCACTTGAATTCGGTGATCCCGTTCATATCGTTGTGATCTCAAGACTGCGTGAAACGATGCCACCCTGGGCAGCACCGGTGGCACACCCTCACCCCAATCCACACCAGCCTATCCGCTTCGACTCCCCTACTGCGCACATGCATCGGCAGAAGCACGTGTGGGAGAGCCGCATAAATTGTGGCATCCCAGCAAGACAACAAAGCGCTGGGGCGAAGAGGTCACCCCAACACATGCTAACCGATGACCCATGACCATCGTCAAGACTATTAGTCGTGCATATCGACACCGATGCAGGGGTACACACACACACATACTAATGGAAGAATGGTCGTACGCCCTTGACCTGCGGCGGCACTCCAGTCCATCTGCAACTCGGCAGGCCGTTCACTCGAGAAAAAGGGGAGCGCATACCGCCCCCCCCCTCCGACCCCCAACCCTCTCCCACGGGCTCGCACACCTCATCTCTTCCATGCCACTACCCATTTTCAATGGCATGGATCAGATCAGAATGTTGCGGATACTGCAGAAATCCACCAAATCATCGTCAGTCACTGTTGCTCGCCGCTTCCGCCAGTCATGCAGCACCTCACGAATGATGCAGTCCGCCACTCGCTCCTTGACTTCTCCGCTGTTCATGAGGCCGCTGCGGTAGCGGTGCGTCACGTCGGTGAAGAGTGCGTCATCAGGACAGAAGAAGCGCAGGTACTGGTAGGCCACATCCACCTCCAGGTTCGCGCCCGTCTTCTGCATCTGCTCAAGGGTGGCACAGCCGCCTGAGAAGGCGCAGCGCATTTTTTTACGCACTTGCTTATCTGTGTCATGTAGGGTAATGACGCCGTTCGTCTCTGCGCTGCTGCTCATCTTGTGTTCCAGCCCTTTGAGGGCGGGTAAAAATTGTGTGTGCAGCAGCGCCGGTGGCGGCTGCTTCAGCCGCGCCGCGGCGGCGCGCGTGAGAACGAAGAAGGGATCCTGGTCAATGGCGCAGGGAATCAAGCACCTCATCGGCCTGTCATTGTTCTGCAGGATGCGGCGAAAGGAGGTGCTGAAGCACGGCGCCGCTTGGGTGGCAGGAAAGGCGATTTTCCCGACATTGTCGCTGTCCGAGATGCCGAGTGTGTTCTTCACCGCATTGGCAGTCATGCAACGCTGGAGCTTCAGCACGGTTGGGTACATCTCCCCCATGTATTCTGTGTTGCGGAAAATAAAAGTGCGGCGCGGGTTGAACCCAAAGGCAATGATGTCCTTGATGTTGTCACGAATGAGCTCCTCCGCCTTTGGGCCCTCGAACGGGATATCGCGGAAGAGAAACTTTTCGTCATCCGTAATTTGTATCACGAGTGGGAGGTTGAACACATCTTGGAGATACTTGGTCAGCATGAACGGAAGCACATGGCCGATGTGCATACTGCCAGCGCTGGGGCCGCGGCCGGTGTAGAGGAAGGCGGCATGCCTCCCGGGCTCGATAGAGGCCTCAATGTCAACGAGTGCTTTGTGAAGGTCGCGATGCGAGAAGGCGATATCTCGGGTGAAAAAATGGTGAAGCGGCGGCGGCGGCGGTGGTGGTGGTAGTGGCTGTCCTTGCGGCCGAGCCGGAGATGCGGAAGGCAGGGCTGCTGGTGCTACACCACCAGAGGACACTAAAGTCGAATCGAGGGTCCTGGCGCTCTGGGTGTTAGCTGACGTGATAGACATAGCCCGCTTGTGTGACTTGGTGATAACATCATGCATGTGCTGACGCGCACTGTCGTCCACACGCTCCGCTCTGAACGTGGTCAGCACGCGATCGTAATTGATGCCTTGCGGACCCTTGGCGGCCACTTTCCACGGGGTGACAACGTCTTCCATTTGCGAATCGCCGTCTCCAAGGTGTTCAGCTTGTTCGCCAGGATCATCGGTGTGGCTAGACCGCGTACGGAAGATATGCAGCGCGGCGCACGAGCCCAAGGCGGCACGCGAAGTCCATGACCAGCGGGCGTAGCGACGCATATGGAGGTGCGAGAGCAAGAGATATTGGCTTGCCTGTTTCAGAGACTATGTATGTGTGTGTGTGTGCCAGGGACTGATAGAAAAGAGAACCGAGTGACAGACCGATGGGCGACGCTGTCGGCGCCTCGGCGCAGAGGAGTCGATGGATACGGGTGCCCACCTCTGTGCGGGGAGAACAACCGGAAAGGATTCACAAACGTACACAAGGCGGAAAGGTGTGTGGAGAGGAGGGGGGTGATGGGGAGAAGCGATGATGATCATTGCAGATGCGTACGGTGCTTCGCACAATAAGTCAAAGCCGACACGGGGGAGCGAGTACACGTTGTGCTCGCCGTACGAGCGTGAAGATGAAAGCGGTGGTGCTATTTGTAGAAACCCTTGCGAGGCGGGACAATCAAATGCTACAGACTTCATATGACATCTGACCGAGTAGACTTGACGCCGAGGTGTTCTGCTGTGAAGGTGTCTTGGTTTGGTGGGCTCGCTTGGGGTAGTGGTAAAAAGGGGAGGGGAGAGGGGAAGGGCGGCGTGGTGGGAGCACTACGGGGACCGAATCGCCGTCTTCATCCCCAGTGGTGCGCACACGCCTACAGCGGTATTCTCACACACCGGACCTGACGGCGTCATTATCCGGATCCCGCCTGTCCGCTTCTCGCACCCCGGGGGGGTGCCCCCACTTTGCCGGCAACTGGACTTCTTGCCGTGTGTAGAACAGAAATGTGCTACCAGGTCAGCGGTAGGAGCAGTGATGATGATGCGGGGATAAGATCCCGTGAACGTACCCTCGCCTCGATAACAGGCGCATTACACGAGGGGAGAGGGGAGGGGAGAGGGGAGAGGGAGAGGGAGAGGGGAGGGGAGGGGAGAGGGGAGAGGGAGGGGAGAGGGGAGGGGAGGGGAGCACACACCCGTACTCGTTCTATTCTCTGTATCTGCAATGAGCTACGCCTTGGCGGGGATATAAGCCACCATCGTGGTGTTTTCACGCGCAAACACGCTCAGCACAAGTGCGCGGTGGTGCATCAAGTACATGCTCATCTTCTCGGGGTCGAGCTCCTTCACCGCTGAGAATAAGCGAGCGAACTTGCGCGTATCGACGACAACAGTGGCCATCCGAACATCATCTACACTCCCACCGTCCTCGCCGTCATGGCCACTGCCGTCCTCACACTCCAGCGGCTCAATCAGTTCAACTGCCTCATACTTGAGAGAGAAGCGAGCCATTAAATGTTCAGCGCGGATGAGCAAGCTGGCCGGTCGAGGTACGCCCTTGTCGCGTAACCTCTTCACTCCGTGACACACTCTTGTGCAATCGTCGTCGTTGACCCCGGCCTCATTGCTTTCCGCACCGCGCTGTGACGTCGACTGCGTCACCACGCGCGCCGAGAAAGTCACGTTGTCGGCGGCCGTGTTTTTCAGC
Organism: Porcisia hertigi; assembly: GCF_017918235.1. Classification (NCBI taxonomy): domain Eukaryota; phylum Euglenozoa; class Kinetoplastea; order Trypanosomatida; family Trypanosomatidae; genus Porcisia; species Porcisia hertigi. Next base: position 102,627 of record NC_090582.1, on the reverse strand, counting down.
TTATCAATGAAAACGGTGAGCTCCAACATATCTGGAACCATGATGTGCAGGTGCTGATGCTTCAGCGGTGGCGGAAACAGGCTTTGAATCTCACGATCCCCGAGGACACGCAGAGGCACATCGAAGCTGACGTCCGGCTGACCCGAGAGTCCCTGCATGGCCACACGCCACAACGGACACCGCCCGTTCCGGGCTAATCGCACTTGCACGCGTGAAGTGTTCCCTTGGTGAGATCGATCGCGCGCCTCTGCCTGCTTGACGATGTGGATGAGCTGGGCAAGATCAAGTACCTCGCACGTGATGGAGTGCTCGTCGTAGCGAGAGTCGCAGACCATCTCGGAGAACAGAACCGACGACTGGCACTTTATCCACACCTGCACCCCATCCGCGGTGTTCGTGCTCGAGAAAAAACGAACACGCTCAGACTGAAGGCGCACGATGCAGTCACGTTGTATGCTGCGGTACACCTGCAGAACACCAAGCAGGCCCTTGGCGTCCTGGAGGGTTGCCTTGAAGCGCATACGAGTGTGTGTATGTGTGTGAGAGAAAACGTGGAGGAGTCACACTCCCGATGCGACGCGTAAAGCGTGGTGTCGCCGCCAAATACGGATACAGAAAGTAAATAGGACGACTACGATAGCGCTGAGGGTAGCGGTTGTAACGGTCTCAGAGAAGAGAGATGAGGGAAGCTCGTAGGGAAGTGTGTATGTGTGCGTGTGTGTGTGGGGGGGGGGGCAATCCACCGACGAGAGCGTTGGAAGAATGACAACTAAAAACAGTGACAGAAACGCAGCGAAGCAACAGCGCCACGCAATGAGAGCACTCCTGTAAGGGGCGAGAGGAGAGACAGCGGAGTATCGCCTCCTCTGTCATCAACACATTTTTTTCCAGAGGAAGAGGCGAGGGGGTGGGAAGGGGGGGGGGGAGGGCGCTACGTCGGCCCTTCGGCAGACAACCGCATGAAGAAAAACAAAAATATTTTCTTTCCAGCAAACATGAAGGGGCAGTGAAAAAAGGGATGCGGGGGGGCGGAAGCACACGAAGAAACGCAGTTGGTTTCGACGCACCGCTGTTCGTTTGCCCCGCGATGGTTTACATCGAGGATGTGAGAGGGTGCAGCCCTGCCCATTCCACATGCGCGCACACACACACACGGGTGTAAAAGAAAAACCAAGCTTTGCTCACAAGCCATTACTCACCTTCTCCGTGGGGTGAGTCTACACGGCAAGGTGGGTGGACCAGCTGCTCTGGGCAGCGAGCAGTTCGTTCAACAAACTCCGCAAGACCCCCTCAATAGTCTGCGACCTCTCCTCCACGATGGCGCCCCCATTTTCGATGCCTGAGTGGGTCTCGTCGCGTTGGCAAAGGGTTTGGTAATTGGAGATCAGCTCGATGGCAATATTGGGAGTATAGCCGGTCTCGCAAATGGACCCGCACTCTGAACAGATGAGTTCGCCACGACTGTTGTACATATTCGTGAGACATGCGAAGCAGAAAGTGTGCCCACATGGCCAGAGCGTCCGCGGCTTGTTAAAGACATAAAAGCACTCGCGGCACGTTGACTCCATCTCCAGCGAAGCATGAAACGCCATGATGTTGGCCACCGCCACCGTCGTCAGTCGCACCGCGCCCACCAACGCCCTCTCATGTAGAATCAGGTCTTCTAGTTTTTGCTCGGTTGAGCGCACGGCGGCGTCGACATAGCACAAGTCCGCGTCAGACACTTGACAGCCCACATCCACCATATCGGATCGCCCCCTCCAAAAGTGGTCGAGAAAGCCTTCAGCAGCGCCCTCGACGTTGTTGTCCTCTTTACAGTCTCCATGTACTTCCCGCGCTATCGTTTCTTCTAGGGCGCAGTTCAGGTGCAAGCGATGCGAGAGGGAATAACTGTGCACCATGTGGGTGAGCGCAATGGCGTACTGCTCCGCCGTCATTCCGCTGCGTGCCTCGCCCACGGAGAGGTAATGCGCGTCCTCTCCAAAGTCGCGCAAAAGTGTGCTTTGGTCTGCCAGTTCCGCCCGCAACGCATCACGCCGCGCCACGAGGGCGCTGAACTCTTCTTCTGCGTCTATGCGAAACTTCGCAATCAGCGCTTCGTCACTGACACAAAAACCGGTGAAGGAATCGTCCTCTTTCAAGTCCTCGCTGGGTTCTCTGGGGAGCTCATCGGCATTGCCTGCGCCGGCGAGGTCGTCCCGCCTCGAATGCTCCCAGTTGGAATGCTGAAAGTTTGGAAGGAGAAAGTCTTTCATGTCGTTGTCGTCCCACATCTCTTCCACACCGTCGAGGATGCTCTTGGCGGTTCGACGCAACTCCACGTGATTCTTCTGTTCGGGGAAAAGCATGAGGAATTCGTTGAGGCTGCCGGTACTCTCACTGTCTATAGGGTCGCTCTTCGGTGAGTCCTCCCGTGAGTGGTTTGGTGAGCCCTTTGGGGGGTCCTCCAGTGAGCTGCCAGCGGCAGCGACAGCGACACCCGAGACAGGTTCTGACGAGTGCTCCTGCGTCTTCAGAGCTGGAACCCCTCTGCCAGCACTTGTTCTTGCCTTTGAAAACACCTTTTTGACATCGCCTGTATCGAAACGGTCGTCGCCGCCCACACCGAGACCAGCCGTCTCGCCCATGTCACTATTGGCGCCAGCGCCGACAGACGATATTCTATGTGCGTCGCTTTGTGGTTCTCCTGGAGCCGTTGTTGGCCGCTCAACAGGGCCGACAGTTTCTTCTCTCATGTCGAAGGGCGCTGCGTCGGTCGACTTAGGGCTCTGCGCGTCAAAGTCCAGTCCCAACAGAAACCTGTTCGCGTCTCGACTGCTGCGCCTGAGCTTGCCAAGCGGAACACATCTATCGTCTCCACCTGACCCACTCCGCGCTATTGAATCGATGAGCTTGAGTCGGGCTTGCCGCTTGCGTCGGAGCGCTGCTGCGCCCTCGGGGTTGCTGGTGCGGCATGATGAGTAAGGGGAGGACGTCGCGAGGGTCGAAGTGCTCTCCTCACCATCGACAAGGTGTCGCGAGCCGCCTCCATCGGCACCTAGCGAGAGGAGATGGCCAGGTGCCATCGTGTCGAGCAGCTGGTCACCGCAGTTGTGTGACATCGTCTCCGTTGCGAGAATTGGTGGGTTCATGCTGCTGTCCGACTCGAGTACGGTCGGCGACAGGTCTTGGACGACTATAACCTGGTGCTTCGAATTCGGGGAGGCAGACTCACTTCCGGAGATTGCGTTGGATTTGGTGCGTCGCTGATGCCGGCTCTCGCCAACCCCAAAGGAGCCCGCGTTCGCCTCGTTCTGGAGGAACTCCTCCAAGGCCATCATGGCGCCTTCAGTAGAGAGCAGGTGTCGACCACCATCAGCCTTCTTGCTGTCCAACGGAGGGTGACCGCCACTCTTACGGTGTTGGGTCCCACGGCGCTCCCGCAGTAACCGCACCGCCTCTTCTCGTTGCTCCGCGGACATCTGCTTTCCATACGTCCTCTCAAGGAATTGCTTCAGAGAGAGCACCAGAAGGTCACTTGTACGAGAGAGGTTGCGGGATGCCGACCTGCCACTGCGGTGTGGAGCCAGCATCTCGTCCTCCTCAAATACGGCGTATTGGGCGTCGTCCCCCTCCGTCCACTGAAAGAGCACTTCGCTGTCTGTGCAGATAGACTGCATTTTGAGCCGCGGTGGGGATAACGAGAGCGCGTCGGTGTGGCGCCGCACACCCAACAGAAACCCAGATACACCGGAGCGCACGCGACCATGTTCATCGCTGCCTCGACCAATAGTGTAGTGCCCGCTGCGGGTAGTGAAGCAGCGATTCACCAAACCAGAATAGAGACCACGTTTGTGGGTTGGAATGCCCTTGAGGCGGTGGACTCGCACCAGATCCACGGCCGAGTATGGGTGAGCGTCGATAGACATCTCTGAGGAGGATTCCGGCGCAAGCAGAGAATCGGGCGAAGGCTGCCCACACGTGGCGGCAGCATCTCCTTCAGATGTGCCACGTGTGGGCAGCGCTTGGATGGTGAACGGCAAGACCTCCTGTAAGGAGGGCTCTTCCTTTGCAAGCGGCTGTGAGCCGTTGACCTCTGCAGTAGCTGAAGAGGGGGCGCTATGCTTCAAGGCACTGCTCACCTGAGTGTCATAGGGAGGCACAAACAATGATTTCGCAGTGGCTGGTACTGGTGGCCGGTGTTCCTCCTCCCACCGTGCCTGCGCGGCACGAGCTTGCTGAAGACGTTCTTGGAGTCGCGCCTCTAACAAGCTACGTACCTGTTCGGTGAGTGCATTTTGCGCGCGGCTCTGCACTTCCTGTGAGCTGAGTCGATAGCTCGCTTCTGTCACTGGCTGCTTCAGTGCAGGTGATGACACGAGCGAGGAAGGAGAGGTGTAAGCAGCAGTAGCAGCAGCAGCAGCTAGTTTCTGTGAAGTGCGACTACCGGGGAAAATCAGGGAGACGCGTGTGTTTGTGTGAGAACGCGCTGGGGTGTCGTGCGCCTTTTGCAGGGGAGCGAGGGGGTACACATCCAGCGTGCGCACGCAGCGCGAAACGGAGTGGTCCACCGGTAAGGGCTGCTCAGGACTGTTAGAGACAGGCATATTCTCTTCCGTGTTTCCACCAGTATATGCTTGCCCAACACACAGAGAGAACGAAAACGAGAAAAACAAAAGAGAGAGAGAGATGCAGGCTGCAACTAGCACAATTCAACGACGCGTGCCTAGACGTCGAACCACAGGGTGTGGGGGTGTGTTAGGAGGCACCGCCGGGGGGTGCTCAATCCACCCTGTGTCAACCTGAGGAGCGCACGGGAAGAGGGAAGGGAGGGGGGGGGGGGCAACAAGACGTTGTGCTCAAGTGTAAGTGGAGAGAGGCAAGGGAACGTAGCGGAATGAGGAAGCCATGCACGCAGCGCAGTTGAAGAAAAGGAGAAGGAACGCGTGATGCTACAGGGGGCGCAATACCTAGGAGGCATGGGGAGACAGAGGCGGACGGGCAGAGAGAGGACGCCACGCAACACCTAGTGCAGCAATGCGTTCAAAAAGGCAAAAAAAAACTGCGCTAGACCGAAGAAAAGCGGGGGAAAACACAAGGCCCATGAGAGCAAATTTAACTTGTCTTTTCGTCACGCCCCCGCACAGAAACGTCGAGGCCTCACACATCGGCGACCTCGGCTACATTCGTGGAAGCGAAGATAATAAGAGAGACAGGAGAGTCAGCCAAAAGCTTCGGCACCCATCGGTCAGCATCACGCTTTCCATGTGAGTGATATCATGTGTGTGTGTGTGTGTGTTAACCGTGATTTTTTTTCTCTTTTTTTAATGGATGAGTACTACTGCCCGGGGCTCCTAAGCCACGCCGCCTCTATGCGATAAGTAGAAGGGGGGAGCTGAAGGAGGATGAGGGCTGGGGGACGGCGACGAGGACTGGGGGAGAGGGGGGGGGAGGTGTGCAGAACAAGTCCCGCCACAGGAAAAAGAGAAAAGGTAAGAGGCGGCTAGTTAGAGGCAGCCAAGGACACGCTGTTATGGGTGCAATTATGTGTTGCGAGCTTAACGTACATGCCTACTCGGATGTGTGAACAACCATCACTGTGAGATCCAGTTTTGGGGAGGGAGGGAGGGAGGGGCGTAGCTGACCCTGGCTGCGTGCTCAGGCCCGGGTAAGGCTGTAACCACCGTCCACGTTGAGGGAAGCTCCGGTGACGTACCTGGCCTTGGAGGAACACAAAAAGATAACGATGTCACTCACCTCTGTGATGGTGGCCTCGCGCTGGTAAAGAGGAACCTTCTTACGATAGTCCTCTCGGATGTCAGAGGGCATATCGTCGCCAAGCACCGACAGGCCCGGGCCGACGCCGTTCACTCGAATGTGGAGCGGCGCAAGCTCAAGCGCAGCACACCGTGTAAGACTCTCCAGTGCTCCCTTGGCCATGGAGTACATAGTGAATCCAAGCAAAGGCTGTCTCGTCATGGCGTCTACCATGTTCACGATGGAGTAGTTGCCTCCACGCCGCTCGGTGGGGGTGTCAGCGACGCGCTGCGCAAAGGTTTTTATCAAGTAGTAGGGTGCCATCGCGTTGGAGCCGAATATATCGTCTGCTGCCGCTTCTGCAGCCCCCGCGCCCTGAAAACATGAGTTGCGCCCCTCCCCATCGCCCCTCAGCAGCGGAGTGGGGTAATAAGCAGAAGCGTTGTTCACAAGCACATCGCAGCGCCCCCAATGGGTATAGCACGCATCCACCAAGCTAGCACAACACTTAGAGAGGGGAACGACCGCCAAATCATCTGTGCCTCCATTCGAGGACACAGAAGTGTTGCGTAGGTCTGCTTGGATCACTATGGCGCTGTTCGGCCGCTTTTCATTGAGTGCTTCAGCCAGTGCGGCTGCCTCTGCAGCAGAATGATTGTACTGCAAGCACACAGCATACCCCTCTGTGTGGAGCGCCACAGCAATGCCTGCACCAAGACGTTTTGCACTGCCTGTCACCAAGGCCACGGGCATCGTCGAAGACAACATGATGACTTCTCCCGCTGAGTTCAGCTTCCCCACCCCCGTACAGCGGGCAAACAGCACACACACACACACACACACACACGGGCGAACGAGCAGGACGTGAAAAGAAGTCGAGATAGTGAAAAGTACGGTTGTTTCAACTGCCTTATAGAGGTGCCAATGAAGAGTGAGTCATCAAAGGTATGGTCACCAGGCTGATGGCGTGTACGGTGTGCGCGGTATGTCTCTTCGGGGTGACACTGAGGATATTTCTTGATCGAACGGATAGAAGCGGACGGGAATAACGAAGAAAATGGGAGGCGGGAGCACGACCTGATCTCTAAAGATGATCGCTCTATTTATGTATTTGTAGCATGGCATCAACATATATATTTGGGGGGGGGGGGGGGAGAAGGGGATCGGGGACGTACCGGAGCTAACCACCAGGGCAACGTACCGGAACTACAAAACATTATACCAAATGCCGCCGATCCATACAATACATCGTCTTTTTTTTGAGGGGCGACGTCTGTCACTCCACTTCTCCCCCTCCACCAACACACCGGGAACAGCGAGTCATCACGTGCGTGGACGCACCCCTCCTCCTCCTCCTCCCCCTCCACTCCACCCTCTGTTGCACCACGGCTGAACCTGGGAGTCACCCAAGTGCGAGCCGTACCTGCCATGCAAGGGGTGGTGATGATGGGAGGGGTAGGGCAGGGGGAAGGGGAGGGAGCAACCGGTGCAAAGGACGCAGGAATCTCATCAGGGATACGCAGCCGGTTCCCCTTCCGCACAGTGTTCCATGTGCACCACAGTAAAGAACCATCAGACGGTAAGCCGATGGCCTCTCCGCCGGTTCACGTGCCCACACCGCCACAGAGCACATGAGCGCAGCGGCTCACTCCACACCCGGACTCGCCACCGGCTCATTGCGTCGTGCACTCCAGCTGTCGACACGCCCTGGCAAACCCTGACCCAGGGTTCGGGAGCAGGGCTCCCTGAACCACGCCGCACACACCAACGGCTGCACACACCACGCCCACACTCGCTCCCATCGGGGGTCGGGCGCGATGTGCTCGGGTCGCAACCGACAGCTTGCCGAGTACAGGAATAGTGCAGGCGTCCTCACCGGCGCAGCTGGGACCGACTCGGCGACATCCGGCATCTGTCAGTCAGCATCGGTACCGGGAAATGGCGGACCTCACCCCTCGGCTGTTTGTGCCCGATCTTGTGTCACAATCACGGGTGCCTTGGGCCCTGAGCAGGCAGATCTGTGCTGCTTGGAGGCCTCGCACAGCCAGAGCCGATCTCCAATACGCCGCGCCGCTCGGTGAATCCCGTCATGGGAGTGATGAACATCTACAAATGGCGAGACCCCTCCTCGCCGGATACACATGCACACACACACACACACACACGCGCACACCGGCATTGAACACATGGTGCAGTGTTACTTGAGAAGGCTGTGGAATTCCTCGGCACCACGACTGCCCAAAGCCCTCACCATCCCATTAAAGGTAGAGCCCTGGCGAAGTACGAGCTCGCGCGGGGTGCCCATCTCCGCAACAACGCCGTGGTCCATCACGATGATCTTGTCGTACTGCGCGACAGTGTGCAGCCGATGCGCGATCGTGATCACAGTGTACGCCGAGAACGCGCTCATCACAGTCGTCTGGATCTGCCGGTCAAGCGCCGGGTCGATGTTCGCCGTCGCCTCGTCCATCAAGATGAACCCGCTCCCCCTCTTCAGCAGCGCGCGCGCCATGCACATCAGCTGCCGCTGCCCAACGCTGTAGTTGGACCCACCCTCCAGCACACGGCTGTCGATCCCCTCGCCCTCCGACGCAACGCGCTCGCGCAGCCCCACAAGCTCCAGCGCAGCCCACACCTCCGCGGACGACGCCTCCAGGAACGGGTCCACGTTCAGCCGCACAGTCCCGTCGAACAACACGGGGTCCTGCGGGATCATCGAGAACTTCCGGCGCAACTCGCGCAGCCCGTACGTCCCCATGTCGCGCCCGTTCACGCGGATCACACCGCCGCACACATCCACCATCCGCAGGAACGTCAGCAGCAGCGTCGACTTCCCGCTCCCCGTCCGCCCAACAATGCCCACCTTTTCGCGCGGCGCAATCGCGAAGCTCACACCGCGCAGCACAAGCGGCAGCCCCTCGCGGTACCGCATATATACGTCCTCGAACACCAGCGACCCAGCCTCCACGGTGTGCGGCGCGGTCGTTGTCGGGCACGCAGACTCGATCACGACGCTCCCCGTCGCGTCCACCGCCGTCCCCGTCCGCTTCTCCAGCTCGTCCACCTCCGCGTCAAGCTCCGGCATGGGCTCCTGTGGCACTTCGCGAATGTAGTACAGGATGCGCTCCACGCTGTTCATGTTCGCCTCAACGGTGGCAACCTGCCGCACTAGCCAGTTTAGCGTCTCCGTCAGTGTCATTGCCATCGTCATAGACAGAGAGATGAGACCGTTCTTCTGGCTCGACCCCCACGTCATCTTGCTGGTAACCGCAAGAAGGGCCACCGCAAAGACTATGACGCAGCTGAGGAATTCGAGGCGGACGCCCAGCCACCGGTTGGAGACGTTCTGCATGTAAAGCGCACTGTACACTACGTCGAGGCGTTTCAGGGCTTCCTGCAGCAGCACTGGCGCCTTGCCGTAGGTCGCAAGAATGTGCTGTCCGTGTAGAGATTCCTCTATCAGTGTAAAGACGGGCGAGTGTGCGACACTTTTGATGCGGCGGATCTCGCGATTGGAGGCGGTGTACACCTGCATCCACGTGTAGTAAATCACCACGCAGGGCACAATCGCCAGAAGCAGCAACGGTTGCGCACATGACATGATGATGATAGTAGAGCACAAGGAGAAGGAGTACTCCAGGAGGTACAGGTAGCTGTCGTTAAGGGTGCTGTCAAGTACAGCCACATCCTTGGTGAAGCGGTTCAGCACGCGTCCAAGCGGTGTTGTATCGAAAAAAGACATCTGCGCCACACCCAGAGACCGCAGGAGAACCCTATGCAAGGCACCCCCACCAATTCGAATAAGGCGGTAGCATAGGAAACAGGGCAGTGGCGAGCTGAAGATGCCGAGGAACACAATAACGAGATACACGTAGAGGTATGTGTCGTCTGTCTTCTTTAACGAGTCCGTCGACCACATCGATAGCCAGACTCCGTTGCCCGCATTCACGAGCTTCGTCACCACGAAAACGAAGAGTAGTAGTCCCCAATCAGCCAAGCCGCCACATGCCCTCAAATATGCGACATAGGTGAAAGACGGTACCCTACCCGTTGCCCTCTCCTCCGTCGTAATCAGTTTGACGACCTCGCCACCAGGCCGTCCGAGGACCCCACCTTCGCTCTCTGCAGGGGGTACCTCCTCTTCACAGTTCAGCGCACACACTTCCACCAAGTCGGGCACCGAGTCGGCTGCTGCCTCTTCCCTACTCACATTACTGACGCGTGCATCCGTGTCCTTGGAGCTCTTCAGCCCACCGCGCAACGTCTGCCCCAGCGAAGTGGATGCGAAAGCCGAGTAGTCGCCAGTGAACGCAATGCGTCCGCGCTGCAGCACTACGATTTGATCCGCGAGTGCCAGCAAGTGAATTTGGTGCGTCGCAAGCACGCGTGTCTTCCCGGCCAACCGACCAAGTACGACGTCGTGCACGATCCGCTCGCCAACGTGCGCGTCCAGCGCAGACAGCGGGTCATCCAGCAGGTACACGTCCCGGTCCGCGTACACCGCACGCGCGAGGCTCACACGCGCCTTCTGCCCGCCGCTCAGGTTCACGCCCTTCTCCCCGATCTCCGTCTCCAGCCCCCCGCCAAGCAGCGCAAGGTCCGCCTCCAGCTGGCTCACACGCACCGCGTCCGCCAGCCGCGTGGGGTCCTCCTCGTCAAAGAACAGGATGTTTTCCCGCACCGTCGCGTTCATTATCCACGCCTGCTGTGGCACGTACGCGATGCTACGCTCCGCCCATACGCGGCCCTTGCTGATCTCGAACTGTGACAGCAGCGACTGCAGCAGCGTCGACTTCCCGCTCCCCGTGGGGCCAACCACCATCGTCAGCTGGCCTTTTGAGAAGATGAGGTTTATATTATGCAGTAGCTCCTTCGACTCGAGCTGGTAGTACTTTACATCGTCTGCTTCCGCATCCACGTTCTCACCTCCACTACCAGTGGTGGAACCACCTGCTGGGGGGGTGGGCCGCATGCTGTTCAAGCTTCGGCGCAGGTTGTGAATGTCCGGTGAGGACGCACCCCCGTCCGGGCTGTCTAACTCGTACCACTCCGCCTCCGGCACAGTGCGCCGGTGAAACCACAGAGACATGCGCTGGACTGTCGTCTTCATGTGCGATCTGCACGGCGGCAGCGCCACCGGAACCAGCGTGTGGATGGACGCATCCCTGAGGGCGGCGGCTGCACCACCGTTCCCGAGCTCAACGATGTCCCGAACCTGCGAGCGTGCGTCTGGGCATTCCATGAACGCGATCAATCGCGTAGACGACACCAAGCACTGCAGAACGGCGGCGACGATCACAGGAATCATGAAAAAAGACGCTCGCATTGTGTTGAGGAGGGCAATCGTTGGAAATACAATCTCTGGCCTCAGTGCCTTTCCACTCGCGTGGTACGTGATAAGGACCACTGCGACCACCACCGTCGGCGTCGCATTGTTCACAAACATGAAGACCACGTTCGCCCACTGCACCTTGCGCAGACACTGCAGTTCACGATTTCGTGTGTTGTCGATCTGAGCCAGAAAGACGGGCTCCCAGCCCATGAACTTCAGTATTCTGATACCGGAGAAAAACTCGTTGGTGCGCTTGATGCGCAGGTCCACTATAGATGCCATTCTCTCACGCACACCTTGAAGGTACTTGGAGATGACGCCTTGTAGTGGGAGTATCACGAAGAGGACGGCTATGCCGGGAAGCGCACACCACCCGACCAGCCTAATCAGCAAAAATACACACAGCGTCAGCTGAAGCGGGGCGCTCCAAAAGTACATCATGTACCAGTTGATATCACCGATGTTACCAACATCGCTAGCGACCATGTTCATGACACGGCCCACCGACACGTCAGGACGCTGGAGTAATCCAGGCGACAAGGTGAGGCATTTCTCGAACAGCAGCGCCATCGATGAAGTCTCGAACAGTCCCGCGCTGCGGATACTCATGTGATCGTACTTGTGCGCCGCGCAGCTTTGGATCGCGCTCGTCAGAAAGATCGTCAGCGCAAGTCCCAGGCCCCAGTCCCATGTGGCGTTGTCTGCTTCCAGAAACTTGACAAAATACTCTAGCAGTACAGGCATCAGCACCGCTGCAACATCTGCCAGCAGCTTTGGAAGGACCTGCACCCACACGTGATACGAATGTGCACGGCAGAGCGCAGATAGGAATCCCGGAGACGGTGGTGGCCCGGGACGTACCGAGCTGCGTGTCGAGCCTAAGCGCACTCGGTTTACTGGCTCACATGAGCACACTTGATTGTCGCGCTGCGGTTTAAACAGTCGCTCACCGTGCACAATGCCGTTGTGCAACGCGGCCGTACTGCCTGGTGGGGCGCGCCGCCGATGCCGCGGCGCCACACACCACTCCACACCAGCCACCAGCGACCGTGGGTAGTCCGATTGCTGGAGATAACCGACCCACCGCAGCACACCGCTCGTCTCTGCCTCTGATTTGTACGCCACCTTGCAGCCAATAAACCCTTCCCACCGTCGGCTCGCCTCGATGTCGGCATGAATCTGCAGTGAGAGCTTGCGCCCCGTGTGGTGCGTGCGCGTGCTATGTAACGGTGGTGGCAAGTCGGCTTCAGTGATGCCGCCTGCCGCAGCCTTGTAGATGAAGTCCCCTATCCACCCATAATAAAGCTGCTGGAACCAGCTCGCCTGGTCCTCCACCGTCGGTGTGTACGGCGGCTCGCTACCCCAGAACTCGTCCAGCTGCTCCGCAAGTTTTCGCTGTGCTTCTTCCTGAGAACGCACTTGCGCGGCATCGTTCACCGCCTCCAACTCACCCGGTTCGCTGGTTTTATGGCTATTGCCACAGGCAGATTGGGTGTGACACTGACGCGGAGAAGCATCACTGGGCAGTCCAGCGGTTTCCTCGACCGGCGGTGTGTGTATAGACCGCCCTGCCGCCATGTCACACGCTGTAGGTGCCCTGCTTTTATGTCTGCGGTCTGCACCGTTTCCTCTTTACTGAGACAGTGCGGCAATCAAGGGTTGTGTAGAGGTGCACAAAGGAGGGGAGGGGGGGGCACGAAGATGGCGAGGTCTAATGAAGTCCAAACAACGCTGTACCAGCCAAAGAGCACGATGACGGCCACATCACGCCAATGGCACCCCGCTATGCATAAAGCAGAGCAGACAAAAGGGCGACTTGGGACGCTACTCCCACAACTGACGCCGCATCAATCAGAGTGCGAGTGAGGGCTGGGGTGGGGGAGTAGTATGTCAGGAGACAAGAGAGGAGAACACGAAAGCACGTCTATTTATCACACACACACACACACACACACACACGTGGACAACTGCGCCCGTGTGTGTGTGTGTGTGTCTCCGTCGGCCCAGGCTATCAAGGGTCAGATACAGTTGCAACAGAGAAAAACCGCTTCCGCGGCATCAGGGGAAGAGGGGCCCCAGACTCTCTTAGGCAGACAGGCTCACTCAGACAGGAGAACGCTACTCACAGACGTACGCCCTCTCCCTTGCCATACACACACACACACACACACAAAGAAATAAAGATGAGACGCAAGACTGAACGAAGGGGCTTCGCCCTAGGGGGGACACACACACACTAAAAAAAAGAAATTAGTTTTTGGCGGTAGGAAAGCAGTAGCAACCACCAAAAAAAAAACTTGAAACGGCCACGTTTAAAAGGAGCCACGCACCTACACGTCACCCTCACTCCTTGCCGCTGCTGAGTGAATGTCTTGGCTCGCGCCTCTTCATCTGTCGCCCCATCTGCCCGGCGTTCATGAGCGACAGAGAACTATCAAAACAATCAGACAAAAAAAAAAACACTGGCTCTCCCTCAAATGCCTACCAGGATCATCCATGTGAAAAATATGTAGAAAAGTCCGACCGGGTACACCACCAGCACCTCACGGTCAGCGGCCACCGTATTTCGGAAAAAGCGCAGGGCGGCCCAGCAGGCCCACCCCCACGCGAAGATGCACAGGACGGCGTTCAGGAAGAACCATGGAATTAGGCAGCAGAAGAGTGCAGCAAGGCAGATGGGCGCCAGGCAGTACCCCATGGCGCAGTACGTCTGAAAGAACATTATTTTGCTCCCGAGGAGTTTTGCATTGACGGTGACAACAAGGCCGCCTAACCAAACCAAAACGAAGACAGCAGAGAAAACAACGGCGCCCTGCTCGTCGCTGGCTTTCATGGTGAGGATGGAAGCAAGAATGAGACAGAGGAACAGCGGCCCCCAGAGCTCCCAATCACGAAGCTTCATCTCCTCGTCGGAAGTCGGGCTGACCACCAGGTAGAGCTTCTGGCCAATCGCCCTGAAATCGCGCAGCAGCGTCTGAAGCACCGGCTCCTCCAAGGTGGAGATGGTGCTCGGATTTGCATTCAGATGTACCTCGTTGAGCATTCTTCTGATTTTTTTTTGGATTCAGGGGGGCGGGAAGGGGGGGGGAAGAGTGTGAGAAACACTTTTTTTTATTTTTCCCTCGTGCTGGAGTTAAAACCGCACTGCAGAGCGGAGGCGCAAAGGAAGACAGAACTACTTCTCTGTGGCCCCCCACACACACCCAGAGTGCCCGAAAGGGGAGAGGGGAGGGGAAGGGGGAAGGGGGAAAAAAGAAAGCAAGGCGAGAGGTGCACCACTGCGCACGCTGAGACGCAGGCGCGAAAAAGGCAATCGAAACCGATACTGAGAGGCGCAGAGGCACGAAGGGGAGGGGGAGGGGAGAGCGCAGGGGTGGGGGAGAAACTATGACGTGGAGGAGAGTATGACGATATGCAAATGAGCCAAGAATAACAGCGTACACCGGGCAACATGCCGCGCAGTTGACAAAGGTTTGTGGGGGGGGGGGAGGGGGAGAGGTTACAGGAAGCATGTTCAGGCGGGTGGTAATGAGGAAGAGAACCGAAGATGGAGGAAGAACCGTTGAACAGAGTGGGGTGGGGGGAAGCAGATGAGTTAAGAAGACTACCGAGAGAGAGAAACGGCAGCCGTAGAGGGTCGACACATGTATGTGCGGCGTGTGCTTGTGGCAGCAACCTACGGGCGCGCACCACCGGACATGCTGGGCACTTCCTTGTGGGGTGGGGGGGGGGTTGATTTAGTTTAATAAGTGCAGTTCTCCTTGATGTCGTTTCTCTTCACACGCAATACAGCAGAGTGCCAGTGCTGCTGCACAGATGTACGCCACTACGCACAAAAAAAGACTACAAAAGGGCAACACAAGGGGGGGGGTTGAACAGACAAACGACTGTTCGTCAGTGGAGGCCTCCTCCGGCCGGGTGAAGAAACAGCGGCACAGCGATGAGTAGTGAAAGCCAACACAAACGTCGAAGATAAAACAGAGAAAGGCGAAACATAAAAAAAACGGCTGTACTATGCGAAAGAAATGTCCACGCATGTTCGTGGCACAAATCTGCGCTTCAGAGGGAACAGAGAGGGGGGGGTGATGATGTGTCAGGCCCGCTGCCTCATATCGACTCGACATGGTGCTAAAAAGGCGTCAAATTTTTTCCTTGATGTAAACCATGTTTGACTCGAGCTGCGCAGTCCACTGACGCTCCTCCAGCGTTGGGAGCAGCGCTGCCCTCATCTCGACCGAATGATCGCGCACTGACTGCAGTTCCTCGCTAGCTGCCTCTCGCTTCTGCGCCACCTCAAGTAGTCGCTGCTGCCACTCCTCCTGCGCGCACTGCTGCTGCGCGAGTCGATTCCTACCGCAAAACAATGTTATACATGCAATGAAGGTCACTGCAACACAAGCCGGGATGATAACGAAACCCCACGCAATCCCATTCCCATTTCCTTGGAGGGTGAGACCTTCCAGCGTATTGAGGTAGCGGCCCCCCATGCCAGCCAGGTGGAAGACGTCGTTCACGTACTGAATCCTGTTCCGCACCCTGCGTGTCGCCTGAAGGTGGGTGCCTACATCATCAAAGCGATTGCAGCGGTCGCGAGTGGAAGTCGTGAGCCACAAGTAGACGCGGCGCCGCCACCTACGCGGGTCTAGACCCATCATCATCCTATTGCATAGGCACGCATAACTGCCTGGCTGTGAGCGCGTGATTGTTTGCCTTCAGAGAGAGAAGCGTATGAAGCCTCTCCACTCGCCCAGCCAACAACAACAACAAAAGAAAGCAGGTTGTGTACACGGGGAAGTAGAGGCGCTCAGGGAAACCGAAGATTGAAAAATTCCCACGAGATCATTCAACGCGTGGGCACCGCCGGGTGTAAGGGACGGTGGAGAAAGGGGTGGAGGAGGTGACAAGGTGCGGAAGAGGGGGATGAGCACGCACTTGTCCATCCGCGTATGAGCCTGTGCGGCCGCAATTCCAACAACAGCGTCATCGCTTCACCACACGAGTGTAAATTTTCGTACGTGCGCTCTTCCCTCCCCCCCCCCCTCACCTCAGGTGGTGGTGGTGGTGGTGGTCGGTAAAGGGGGGGGGGGGACAACACGGAAAAGAAAGCGGTGTGATTCGCATCCGGCTGCACAAGTCAACCACAACAGGGGGTGGAGGAACGAAAAAAAAAGCATCAACGACAAATGGGGGAGGGGGGAACGCAACGCCATCACTCCTTTAGTGGGCTTTGTCCCCCCCCCCCTTCTTTGTTCTCCCTTTCGGAGAGGCGTGTGGACCTGACACGTGCCTTGAGGCCCTCAAATTCAAAGCACCGTGCTCACGCGCTGCCCGCCATGACGTGGTGGCACCCACACATGTCCTGTAATACACAGAACAGCGAGACACGTGAGCTAGGCAAGAGGAAGTCTCACACGGCTCCACCCCGAAGCGTACACGTGTGCGAGGCTTGCGGCAAGCCCTGCAGCTTACCAGGTGGTGTGGTGAGGCGCAGGTGCCGGGGACATGGCGAGAGTGCTTTGGGCTCCCCCATCGCACCTCACGACCCCCACCCCCAAACGTGGCGGGCGCGGGGTCTCAGAAGCCTCTGACTTGAGAGTGGTCCAGCATCCCCCCTTTCCCCCGTTGCATGGCAGATACGGTTTTCCCCTTGGATTACTCCAGGGCTCAGTCATGGTCCAACACAGAGATTGGGGGAGGGAGGGGTAGCTGCGGTGAAGTGGGATGGAGGTGCGTCCACACGTGATGACGCGCTGTTCCCCGTGTGTGGGAGTCAAGTGAAGTGGCAGATGTCGGAAACAAAACAAAGTCCAGTCAAACTGGGATATGCGACTCTCGAGTTCCCTCACCCCACCCGTAGTGCCTACGAAACCGCATACATGTCCGCTGACGTACAGAGTTGTTCCCCTTGTGTGGTTGCGTGCACTTGTACAGTGCTGTGAGGATACGTGCGTTGTCGAGGGAGTTGCCCGACAACCGGTAGGTGTGACGACAAAGGAGGAACACATTTACGGACTTATGCAGGTGGAGTGCCAACGCCTCCAAGTAAAGAGATCGCATATAGGCCAACACTCCGCCCCATACACACACACACACACAGCACTACAATGCGCCACCAGTTTTTTTTGTTGAGCGCATGGGGGTGAGAAATACGGACAGCCCTTGTAGGTGCCCTTCTCAGTCACCACTCAGAACATACGGTCGTCGTCGCACCCATACCGCGTCTGGTAAATCATGTAACACACAAAAGACATCAACATGACGCAGATCGGACCCGAAGAAGTGGTTCTGCAATAGTGCTTCTGCTTCATCATGAGCCGGCGCTTGCTCATCGTCAACTTGCGCGGTGGGCGCACAGCTCCACTCGACTGCTGTTGGTTGAGCAGCGGTGTGGTGGGATGCCCGCTGCAAACTCCTCGACGTGCGCAAAACGCCACATTCGAGAACATCTCTCGGTGTGTGCGTTTGTGTGTGAGTGTGTGTGTGATTTGATTTGATTCGCGTATTTTCTGCTTCGTTCAGAACTCCTCAGGGCCACGTGGGATGGCAGTGCGGCGTGTGTGTGTGGGTGTTTGGGGAGGGGGGGTAGCCGAGAAAGCGGATGATGGGAGGAAACACACACACACACACACGTGGGGGGAGACGGAGGCACGTGGATGTGCAAGTGCAGCGATGTATGCATAAAAAAAAAATAGGGAAAGAATAGGGAAGCAAATACGATGAAAGACGATTGCAGGAGTAGTGGTGGTAATGGTGGTGGTGGTGGGCGCCGGGGGGAGGGTTGATTGGACGAAAGACGCGGAGCTGCAAAGCCGTAGACACACACGCACAAACAGAGCGCATGGCACTGGCAATGGCAGCTGCCTCCACGAGTGCCTCCCCATATCCTCTCAAAGAGAAGGAAAAGAGGGGTAGTGATACGTTAGGCCTTGATTGATAGAGACACTTTCAGAGCGGTGGACTCGTGGGTGCTCGAATGCGTCACAGTACGCGTGTGCTCCTTGTCTGCTCTACTTACAAGCCGTGCAGCGTCGCACGCAGACCAATTCGGAGGGTAGAGAAAAAAAAGCCAGACCAAATGTAGGAGAGCAGGAGGACATTGGGAGGGGGGGGGGGGGGGCAAAAGTAAAGCTAAAAAAAAACGTACGATGCCTCGGGACTCGCAGCATCCAAAGACAAGATGCGAGGCGGTGTGGAGGGGGGAAGAATGATCCCGAGGAGCCCTTCAGGGCTTGTACCCGCACCCTTTTTTTCGCGATAACACCTGATTTGAGAGCAAACAGCAACGTAAAATTTGAGACGATATGCCACACTTGTGGCCATGAAGACAAAGCTCCACCTCGGCGCAGCGCTTCTGTGCGTGGTGCCGAGATGATGAATACTACTACTTCCCATACTTAGCCATGATCACGAAAAGAACTACAAAAGACCACATCAGCATCCACCAAGCGTCTCCCAGCTGCACATGAGGTTGCCGGTACGCCTGGGGCGCTTGCGGGTCTAGTGGGGGTGGCGGTGCTACCATCCCACGCACTGCTTCGCCGTAAGAGTCGCTCTGCATGGTCATGATCCGCTGACGCGCTGCCACAACGTGCTCTGGATCATCAGCGTAGGTAGGGTCACTGCGTAGGTCGCGCTGGTAGGAGTCCGACTGTGGTGGCATCATGTCCTCGCGCGTTACAGCCGGTGCGGTGAACTGCGGGGTGTACAGTGGTGGCAGTGGTGCCGCCGCGCGTGGAGCTGGACTGCGGTTGGCGTGGCGTGCATTTTCGGCCGAAAAAAGTGGTCTGGCACCGTCCTTCGTCGTGATTGTCGGGCCCTCGTAGAGTCCAGTCGGTGTCCTCCCCGCACCCTTGTCGATGTTGCGCTGCATCTCAGCCAACTTTTCGTGCCTTGGAGAAGACGTGTAGTCTTGAATGGTGCCTTGTGGGGTATAGGGAATGCCTCGTGTATATCCGCGCGTAGTGCTAGAGATGAGCCCGCTGCCGCCACCAGCGCCTCTCACCCATACGCTGACGGCTTCTCGGCGCATTCACGGGGAGACTCGCACTGATTGAGAAAATATCGGTGCTCGATATTCGCATTCCATCTACGAAGACTCAGCGCTGCCGGTACCACGTCGAAGCTACAACGCATATGACACGCACAAGAGAGAAAAAAAAATGAGCTCCAACTTACAGCATTCCACTTACATATCGACAGGGACGACAGTCCGTGGAAAGCCAAACGTGTCCAGCACAAGCAACGAGTGCTCAACAGAAGAAAGGAGGTGAAAAAAAATGAAAGACGAGAAGGGGGTAAGGGGGAGAGCTGGGGTCTTTTTTTTGTAAGCAGGAGGAGACTTCCCCCCCCCCTCCCTTCCCAGCCTATTGAGTCGGATGCGCTCGCGTATTGAAAACGTGCATTCCACGAACGAGACTAGGAAGGGGAAGCGAAGGAGCACTCCTTCACGGCCGAGGGATACGAGCCCTCCAAAGACTGCGCTTCACTTCTCACACATCTCCGACTCAGCCAAAGAAAGGTGAATGCGCTATTGAGGGGGCAAGTGGGAGAGGGAGGGGGCACCAGGGGAGGTGTGCAGAGTGTTGGCCTACCTGAGGGGAGGCTCGAGGAAAATGTGAGCGGAGAAGGCGGTCCGAGGCAACCATGTCGAGGGGAGGAAGCAGATCGACGTAGAAGAAAAAGCCTCCACCTTCTGATACAATATCATCCCCCCCTCCCTCCACACCACCCCCAGTTTTCAGATACTACGAGTCGTGCTCACCCTCGTTCGCACTGATATGGTGCGCCGCTCGTTGCTCCAGCGCCCACGCCTGCACAGCGACGCGCTTTTGTTGGTTCCCATGCGCAGAGAGCACGTACAGCCAGAGCGGTATTATAAACATAATCACGATAACGAGGGATGCGCTCGTCTCGCGCTCACTTTGTCTACCAGCGTGCTCGGCAGGTGTCTCAACAGGACGAACACGCGACGGTGCGTTGCCAAAGAGTCGGACGGAAGTGCGAAGAGCGCCGCAGGGCGCACCTCGCACGTCCGGAAAAGTGGGCCAGGTTGGCGTCGTGGCGTGGTGTGGGAAGTAGTAAGAGGAGGGGGGGCACGGAATGCGCAAGCCTTGAGCTTTAGTAATAGTCGACGGCGAAAAACTGCAACCGGCAGCTGAGCAACGCCGCGAGGCATAAAAACTGCGCATGAGTAGGAGCCATGTAATGTGTAGGCAGTGTGTGTGTTTGTGTATGGATTTGTGCGCGTGCGTGCGTCACTAGCTCAAGGTGCGAGACCGTCACGTAATCAGGCACAACAGCCACAACAAAAAGATATGAATGCATAAAAGAGTGAGGAAAGTGTCAAGAGGGGGGGGGGGGCCGAGGCGGAAGGGGGAGGGAGGGAGGGAGACATGCGAGGGAACGCTCGTCTCCTGGGAAAGAAGGGCGAAGACGAAGCGCTTCTCGCCAGCGACGGGCACACAAAGCAATTCATCATCTCACCGCCGCTTTCCACTCTCAACTATACACAAAAAAATGAACGACAACATTTTTTTAAAAGGCGGAGTGGGGGGCACCCGGCACAGACGTGTGGACCATTTCAGCGACTGTCAGGGATTACTGCCCGCCCTCGGTAGTCGCTTCGAGGCGTCGCGGCTGCATCCCTCGGTCTTCGCAGCTGTAAAGGTAAAGCCTAGCATACGCCAAGCTACAATAGTGAAAGAACACAATGAGAAAAAAAAAGACGGCAGGATGCTAGAAACAGACGTCAGCTGGACAAACTCCACGTAGAAGTTGAGTAACGTGCCCTGCCCTGACCTGTTCCGTGGTTGCCTCCAAACCCCAACGCGTTGCCAGCCGCGTTACTCACGTCCTGTGAGTTCCATTTGCATCGCTCCCCAGTTTCGGTTTGAGAATGTTCTTCTCCTCTAATCCTCGCTGCTTTCTACGACTCTGTTAAACTTTGCGCGTCTTCACTAAGCTCCGCGCCCACACCCCACAAGGTGCAGGGTCCATCTTCAGCTGCCCAGGTACGGGGGGAAGACGGGATCGGGGACGTACCGGAGCTAACCACCAGGGCAACGTACCGGAACTACAAAACATTATACCAAATGCCGCCAATCCATACAATACATCGTCTTTTTTTTGAGGGGCGACGTCTGTCACTCCACTTCTCCCCCTCCACCAACACACCGGGAACAGCGAGTCATCACGTGCGTGGACGCACCCCTCCTCCTCCTCCTCCCCCTCCACTCCACCCTCTGTTGCACCACGGCTGAACCTGGGAGTCACCCAAGTGCGAGCCGTACCTGCCATGCAAGGGGTGGTGATGATGGGAGGGGTAGGGCAGGGGGAAGGGGAGGGAGCAACCGGTGCAAAGGACGCAGGAATCTCATCAGGGATACGCAGCCGGTTCCCCTTCCGCACAGTGTTCCATGTGCACCACAGTAAAGAACCATCAGACGGTAAGCCGATGGCCTCTCCGCCGGTTCACGTGCCCACACCGCCACAGAGCACATGAGCGCAGCGGCTCACTCCACACCCGGACTCGCCACCGGCTCATTGCGTCGTGCACTCCAGCTGTCGACACGCCCTGGCAAACCCTGACCCAGGGTTCGGGAGCAGGGCTCCCTGAACCACGCCGCACACGCCAACGGCTGCACACACCACGCCCACACTCGCTCCCATCGGGGGTCGGGCGCGATGTGCTCGGGTCGCAACCGACAGCTTGCCGAGTACAGGAATAGTGCAGGCGTCCTCACCGGCGCAGCTGGGACCGACTCGGCGACATCCGGCATCTGTCAGTCAGCATCGGTACCGGGAAATGGCGGACCTCACCCCTCGGCTGTTTGTGCCCGATCTTGTGTCACAATCACGGGTGCCTTGGGCCCTGAGCAGGCAGATCTGTGCTGCTTGGAGGCCTCGCACAGCCAGAGCCGATCTCCAATACGCCGCGCCGCTCGGTGAATCCCGTCATGGGAGTGATGAACATCTACAAATGGCGAGACCCCTCCTCGCCGGATACACATGCACACACACACACACACACGCGCACACCGGCATTGAACACATGGTGCAGTGTTACTTGAGAAGGCTGTGGAATTCCTCGGCACCACGACTGCCCAAAGCCCTCACCATCCCATTAAAGGTAGAGCCCTGGCGAAGTACGAGCTCGCGCGGGGTGCCCATCTCCGCAACAACGCCGTGGTCCATCACGATGATCTTGTCGTACTGCGCGACAGTGTGCAGCCGATGCGCGATCGTGATCACAGTGTACGCCGAGAACGCGCTCATCACAGTCGTCTGGATCTGCCGGTCAAGCGCCGGGTCGATGTTCGCCGTCGCCTCGTCCATCAAGATGAACCCGCTCCCCCTCTTCAGCAGCGCGCGCGCCATGCACATCAGCTGCCGCTGCCCAACGCTGTAGTTGGACCCACCCTCCAGCACACGGCTGTCGATCCCCTCGCCCTCCGACGCAACGCGCTCGCGCAGCCCCACAAGCTCCAGCGCAGCCCACACCTCCGCGGACGACGCCTCCAGGAACGGGTCCACGTTCAGCCGCACAGTCCCGTCGAACAACACGGGGTCCTGCGGGATCATCGAGAACTTCCGGCGCAACTCGCGCAGCCCGTACGTCCCCATGTCGCGCCCGTTCACGCGGATCACACCGCCGCACACATCCACCATCCGCAGGAACGTCAGCAGCAGCGTCGACTTCCCGCTCCCCGTCCGCCCAACAATGCCCACCTTTTCGCGCGGCGCAATCGCGAAGCTCACACCGCGCAGCACAAGCGGCAGCCCCTCGCGGTACCGCATATATACGTCCTCGAACACCACCGACCCAGCCTCCACGGTGTGCGGCGTGGTCGTCGTCGGGCACGCAGACTCGATCACGACGCTCCCCGTCGCGTCCACCGCCGTCCCCGTCCGCTTCTCCAGCTCGTCCACCTCCGCGTCAAGCTCCGGCATGGGCTCCTGTGGCACTTCGCGAATGTAGTACAGGATGCGCTCCACGCTGTTCATGTCCGCCTCGACAGAGGCCGTTGTGCGCACTAGCCAGTTGAGAGTCATTGTGGTTTGCGTCGCCATCGTTAGGGAGAGTGACACCAGCGCCACCCAGTGAGCGTGCGTACCCATGAAGACTGTGCGACCTACACCAACGAGTACAATGACAGTCACAACGACATTACTAAGAAACTCCACGCGTATGCCGAGCCAACGATTTGCCATGTTCTCAAGGATGGAGCACGAGTACACAATGTCTAGCCGCAGGAGCGCCTCTCGCATTACTGTCGACGCTCGATTGGAAGCTGTGATGATAGCGCTACCCGTGAGCGTCTCACCGAGAAGCGAAAATAGTGGAGACTTCTCAACGCTACTCGTGCGACGGATTTCTCGGTTTGCGGAATTGTAAAAGACCATGATGCGGTAGTAGAGATAACCGCACGGCAGAAGAACGAAGATGACCAGCGGCTGTGTAGACGACATCACAAGCATCGATGACACGATCCCGCACAGACAAAACATCACCTGTTGCATCGAGATCGGCAGCGAGTTATCCGCAACATCCACATCGCGCGAGAAGCGGTTCAACAACCGCCCCAACGGTGTTGTGTCAAAAAACTCCGTGGTGCCTCGTGACACACGGCGCAGCATCACGTGGTGCATCCTCACGCATCCGCGTCGCATCGCCTCAAAGGAGTAGTAGTACCGTAGAGGAACCGTCAACATCCCCAGCAACACGCACCCGATGTACACCATTAGGTACGACGAGTTGGACAACTCGAACCGCTGCGCCGTCCATGCCGACAGCCATAACATTGCGGATACCGTGAAGAGCTCAGTGACAGCGAAGATCAAAAGAATCGAGCCCACATAGACACGCCCGCCGCAAAACGCAAAATACTCGTGGTACGTTGACCACGGCACAGCGCCCGCCGCTTTCTCCTCCACAGTCATCAACTGCGCTGCAGCAGGAGGGGGAGCGCCACATTTCGAAGAACTCCCTTCTGTCTTGGGCTCCGACGGGATGTCATCGCTGTACACCGGGTCACCGCGTACAGAGTCGCGCTTTTCAGCCGCTGTTTCGTCGACGGCAAGCGACGCGTATAGTGTTGTTTGCATGAAGTCCGCGCTGCTTCCGCTGAACTGCACGCGCCCGCCGACAAGCGCCACGACGTAGTCCGCCTTCGGCACAACGTGCATCTGGTGCGTCGCAAGCACGCGTGTCTTCGTCGCCAGCGCGCCAAGCACGCACTGCGTCACAACTCGCTCGCCAACGTGCGCGTCCAGCGCAGACAGCGGGTCATCCAGCAGGTACACGTCCCGGTCCGCGTACACCGCACGCGCGAGGCTCACACGCGCCTTCTGCCCGCCGCTCAGGTTCACGCCCTTCTCCCCGATCTCCGTCTCCAGCCCCCCGCCAAGCAGCGCAAGGTCCGCCTCCAGCTGGCTCACACGCACCGCGTCCGCCAGCCGCGTGGAGTCCTCCTCGTCAAAGAACAGGATGTTTTCCCGCACCGTCGCGTTCATTATCCACGCCTGCTGCGGCACGTACGCGATGCTGCGCTCCGCCCATACGCGGCCCTTGCTGATCTCGAACTGTGACAGCAGCGACTGCAGCAGCGTCGACTTCCCGCTCCCGGTCGCACCCAGCAGAACCGTCAGCTTCCCGCGCGGGATGCCGACAGACACGTCGCACAGCAGTACCTTCGGCACAAGCTCGAAGAATTCATCCGCGCCGAGCCTGCCCTTCCCGCCGCTGCCGCCACCGGGTGGCGACGCAGACGACAGTGACGCCACGCACACTTCCTCGGCCACACTCGTCGGCGCAGGGTACCGCTTAGCTGGCCGGCAGCTCCCGCAGCACAGCATCCGCAGCGCACGAGACACAAACGGCATCCTCACCTTGGGCGCAAACGGCAGCTTCACGGGCACAAACGCAGTCAAGTCCACGCCCTCGAGCACAGCTGCGAGCTGGCATGCAGTGCTGTGCTCCCGCTGCTCCCTGAGGTACTCTTCTATGTCATGCACATTGGAGCAGCAAGCGTTGTCGCACTCCAGGAATTTGTTTATACGTGTAATCGCGACAACATACTGGACAGCAACGCTAAAAACATAAGGCAGCATATTGAATGGCATCCTGATGATGCCAAGAAGAGAGATGGCCGGGTACACCACTGTGGGCGTCAACTCGTGTCCAAGCAAGTGATATACAATGAACACGGCGGCGATCATCACCTGTGGGGTGGCCATGCTCAGAAAAGACGTGCACACGCGTGAAATCTGAACGTGTTTCAAGTGCGAGAGTTCCACCCTGCGTTTCTCCTCGATGTTTGCGATGAAGCGCGGCTCCCACGCCATGAACTTGGCGATGCGGATTCCAGAGAAAAACTCGTTTGCCGCCTTCACTCGCGCGTCTGTTGCCTTTGCCAACCTCCCTCGCGCTGCAATCTGCCACTTCATCAGCCAACCATTCATGGGCAGCGTAAGGAGCAATGCAACCACGGCCATGAGGGAACACCATCCGACCAAACGGCTGAGAAACGAGATGGAGAAGAGAAAAACCATGGGACTGCTCCACATGTACATGCAATACTGCATGAACTGGTTCGCCTGCTCTGTGTCAGTGCTCATCATGTTGATAATGCGACCCGTGTTCATCTCTGGCTGCGCCAGTGCCCTATTCGAGATCGTGAAGACTTTCTCAAATATGAGCGCGTTCAGCGCCGAGCGATACTGCAGACCACCTTTGATGCTAACGTAGTAAAATCGGTGCAAACATGTACTCTGGACGAGCTGTGTCAGGAAAAACGCTGCTACCAACCCCAGCCCGTACGCGCCACCGTGGCTCCCCACGCTGATAAACTTCACGAATTCCCCAAGTAAAAAAGGTATCGTGAGGGTGCATACATCACCCACGAGCTTGAAAGGAATCTGCCACCAAAAATACTCGGGCAGCGCCGACAAAAGAACGCGCGCAAGAGAAAGCCGACGTGGTGTCGGCAATCCGCCAGCGACTAGCGGCACCCCGTCAGACGAGAGCAGCTTCACGGACACAGTCTCCTCCAGCGTTGACATACCACTCTGCTCAGGCGTGAACAGGTGCTCGCCGTGTACAACGCCGTCGAAGAACGGCGACACAGCGCTGCTGTCGGACCTCGCAGCGGTGCGCGCAGCCGGCGGCACGCTCCACTCCACACCAGCCATCATCTGCGTGTACCCGCCCTGCTGCGGCACGCCAACCCACCGCAGCACGCCGCGGCTCGCAGCGTCCAGCGTGCTCACGACCTCCGTTCCAATCAGGCAATTCCACGCGTTCCGGTCGTACATTGCAGCCTGCACAGCACGCGACAGGCGACGCCCGCACTCGTGCGCGCGCACATCCTGTGACGGCCGAGGCAAATTCTCAGGTTGGAGCTTTTCTCGTGATGCGACCAGAACCATCGGATAGACATACGAGTACCACATGCGGTCTATAACGGAGGTGCGGTCCTCCTCGCACTCTACGTAGGCTTCCGGTGGCCCCCACAACTGCTCTATTCGCTGCTCCAGAGCATCACGCTCAGCCAGTGCAGCCTGGCGAAGGGCTGCAGTTGTGTTTGAGGGGAGCGAAAGCCGTTCGTTACCGAGATATCGCTGTCCTTTCCTTGACGAAGTCCTCCATTCCGCCAACGGTGAGTCGTACTTGCGGAGCTCCTCATCCTGCATAGTGGACATTAGAGAGATGCGGGTGGGCGTCACCGTGTGTCAAGCACGCTGCCGTCAGTGCACACCTAATAAAAGTCGGGCAGAGTGAAACACCTCTCGGAGACACAGCGCGCCCGAGAACACGCGTAGGGTGGGGACGATCGTATGTTGACAATGCAGCACTCGTCGAGTAGGCAGAAGACGTGAATTCACTCGCTAGTGGCAGTTAAAATGAGGACAGAGACGATGGGCTGTTGCTTTGCGGAGTCGACAGACAGAGATGGGTAGTTCGATTGGAGAAGAGAAGTGGTGCCAATGCTCACGATAAAGTGAGTGATGGGATCGGTGATGTGCATGAGCGCGAGAGGGGGGGAGAGTTCGGTGGACAGCGCATTTGCACACTCACATCAGCGTAGGAACATAAAGGTCACCACTACACTTCATCGGCGCCGATAATAGTATAGGAGTTCTGCACCTGACACTACGCCAGGACGACGGACTAGCAGGTTTCCGTGAGTGAGGAGCGACCTGTGAACGTGCGGTGTGGTCCGCAGTAGGCCAAGACGTTAACGCAAAAGCGCAAGACGGCCAGGGGAGGCGGGGAGGGGAGGGGAGGGGAGCCGGGGGGACTTGGCAGTCAAAACAAATGATGCGGCCGCATCACAGAAAAGAGGGGGTGAACGCCTCCTTAGACACGCGCACAAAAGAAGGGTCTAGTACACCAGTATAGTAGGGAGTCTAGTGCTGCTGCCCCCCTCCCTCCCTCCCTCCCCCCCCGCTCCCCAGTAATGTTTATGTACGTCAACGGCGATCCGGGCGGACGGGCATATGTCTAACAGCTTAGGATGCAAACATCGCTGGCCAGGGGCAAAGGAGAGCCTTAGGTCACCTAATGGATCCAACAAAATACTCTGAGCGCAGAAAAAAAAAAAGAAATGCGCACTCGCTCATGGCATCACACGCCCGTTACCAGTGTTGCCGAACAAAGATGAATAAATCGAGAAGACATTGTCACTTTACGCAGGATTTGAGTGATGGCGCACGCGCGTGGGTTGGTGGGTTGGTGGGTTGGTGGGGGGGGGAGGGCCGCCATTTACTGTCCCTGTCGCCCTCCCCTCCCCTCCCTCCCCCCCCCTTGTGTAAACGCTTACCTGGATCGGAAACAGGCATCACGTGCTAGAGAAACACTTTTTTTGAGGAGGGAACCGCAACTACCACCCAAATCCTTAGTGAAGTCGGTCTGTGTGCGTGTGTAACAGGGTGACACGGTGTCGTTATCCTCATACAGCAACGGTGTTATCGAGACTCGGACGTGAGCAGCGTGCGGTCGCCATCGGTCGTCGTCGCTCACAACCCTCTGCGGTTTGTTGTAGTGGTTGCTCACCAGAGCGAACGCCTGATACAGCAGGCGGGGGGGGGATTTTTTCCTCTTCAGGACCCTCTCTCTGGCTGTTGCGATGTTACACGCCCCCCCCCTGTTCACCTGCTCAGGTTGGTCTACGCGCGCATACACACACACATACACACTTGTGAGGGCGTATGGTCATGGAGAGACCTTTTTTTGACTTCCCCCACCACCCCAGAAGGGGGAGGGGGGGGGACGATGTGAAATAACGGAGCTCACAGCATCCGCAGCGCCACCGATCTCCGCGCCCCCTTTCAAAAGGCATATTATTGTAAACATGACCCTCGAGTCAGTACGGTGTCTTCAAAGGCCATACTCTGTAGGACGCACACGCACCCCCCTTGCCGTGCAAGCCCGGTAAGCTGCACTTCACTTTTTGCTCTTAGTGGGATGCACCTCAGGTGGTCATGGTTGGGGGCGCAGCATGCCCCTCACCACTTTCTTGAAGAGAAAGAGAGAGCGGGGCGTGGCGCCACTTACAGCGGTGGCACAGCACACAGCCTGAAATGCACGCTACACCCGAGTCTCGTGGAAGCCTCAGCCCGTCCTAATCCCCCTCCACCCTCGACATTGACTGTAGAGGTTCCCGGCCCTCCACTGCCTCCCTGCTGTAGTCACCAACAACAAGACCGGGAATAAAAAAATCATTCACTGAGAGACAAAAAAGAAATCAATACCGGCGGAAGCTCATCCTCAGAATTAAAAGTCCACCACCGCCCTTTTGGGATCATCTGTGGGGAAGCATCGCTGGCGTGACACCAACTCACCAAGGCAAAATGCGCCGAGCACCACGCTCACCTTTTTGTCCTCTAATTCTCGTTCTACTTCAGCGGCAACGCCGAACCATAAAAACTCTCGAATCAGTCTTGGACCAGCAAACACGCTATCCGGAAAAGCTCTTACCCCTTCTTTCCATCAGAGAGATGAAGTGCTCTGCAGCCGTGCTACCTGTAGCCGCCACCATGTTAAAGAACACGGACTGCCGGTTCAACACTAGCTCGCGCGGGGTGCCCATCTCCGCAACAACGCCGTGGTCCATCACGATGATCTTGTCGTACTGCGCGACAGTGTGCAGCCGATGCGCGATCGTGATCACAGTGTACGCCGAGAACGCGCTCATCACAGTCGTCTGGATCTGCCGGTCAAGCGCCGGGTCGATGTTCGCCGTCGCCTCGTCCATCAAGATGAACCCGCTCCCCCTCTTCAGCAGCGCGCGCGCCATGCACATCAGCTGCCGCTGCCCAACGCTGTAGTTGGACCCACCCTCCAGCACACGGCTGTCGATCCCCTCGCCCTCCGACGCAACGCGCTCGCGCAGCCCCACAAGCTCCAGCGCAGCCCACACCTCCGCGGACGACGCCTCCAGGAACGGGTCCACGTTCAGCCGCACAGACCCGTCGAACAACACGGGGTCCTGCGGGATCATCGAGAACTTCCGGCGCAACTCGCGCAGCCCGTACGTCCCCATGTCGCCCCCGTTCACGCGGATCACACCGCCGCACACATCCACCATCCGCAGGAACGTCAGCAGCAGCGTCGACTTCCCACTCCCCGTCCGCCCAACAATGCCCACCTTTTCGCGCGGCGCAATCGCGAAGCTCACACCGCGCAGCACAAGCGGCAGCCCCTCGCGGTACCGCATATATACGTCCTCGAACACCAGCGACCCAGCCTCCACGGTGTGCGGCGCGGTCGTCGTCGGGCACGCAGACTCGATCACGACGCTCCCCGTCGCGTCCACCGCCGTCCCCGTCCGCTTCTCCAGCTCGTCCACCTCCGCGTCAAGCTCCGGCATGGGCTCCTGTGGCACTTCGCGAATGTAGTGCAGGATGCGCTCCACGCTGTTCATGTCCGCCTCGATGTTGGCTGTTGTGCGCACCAACCAGTTGAGGTCGCCGGTTGTTTGCATCGCCATAGTGAGAGAGAGGGAGATTAGGCCGATGTCAACATGCGTAGAGTGAACGCATATTCTGATGACGCCGACAAGCGCAATGCAAGTGACGATTATGTTGCTGAGTAGTTCGATACGCACGGCCAACCATCGGTTAACCGCATTCTCCAAGTTCCCACAAGAGTGAACAACGTCAAGTCGTTCGAGTGCCTCCGCCATCAGTACTTTTGTCTTCCCGTACGCCGTGATGGTGGCGAGGCCCTGCGTGAGCTCCGTCAGCAAAGTGAAGACGGGTGTCTTCACGAGACTTGTCTGCCTCCGGATCTCGCGGTTGGCAGAGTTGAAGAAGATCATCAGACGATAGTAAATATACCCACAGGGAACAAGTGCAACCATTACGAACAGCTGCGAGTAGCCAGTGACCATCATCGCAGCAGATATGGAGAAGAGGCGCTCCAAAAAGGCGATGGAGGACATCTGAAGACCATTGTCCAGGATGTCGATGTCGCGAGAGAAGCGGTTCAACAACCGTCCCAGTGGCGTTCGGTCAAAGAATTCCATCGTGCCTGCCGCCACAGCTCGGAGAATAGCACGGTGCATCCTACTACCCCCGCGACGCATCGCCTTGTATAACACGATAAAGCGGAACGGATATACAGAGCTGCCAAGAAGCACCAGCAGCAGATACACGGTGAGGTAACTAGAATCGCTCTCGCCCTCCTTCTTTGTACTCCACCTTGACAGCCAGATGCTGCTGGAGACTGTGATCATCTCTGATACGCAAAACACCAGCACGATCGTGACCGCGACATGCAAGCCGCCACAGTACCCGAAAAAGTCCATGTAAGTCAGCCACGGAACCCCACCGGCCGCTTTCTCCTCTTCGATCATAAGGGGGGCGACCACGACATCGCCCGTAGCGGCGCCGCACTCCTCCGTATTTTTCTGGGACTTGCTAACACCCTCACCGAGCACAACCGCTATCGACTGCCCCTCCCCCTCCGGCCCAGACTCGGACTTTTCTGCGTTATGGATCCTCACCTCACAACCGGTAACAATATCTCGGTGAAGCTGCGTCTGCATGAAGTCCGCGCTGCTTCCGCTGAACTGCACACGCCCGCCGACAAGCGCCACGACGTAGTCCGCCTTCGGCACAACGTGCATCTGGTGCGTCGCAAGCACGCGTGTCTTCGTCGCCAGCGCGCCAAGCACGCACTCCGTCACAACTCGCTCGCCAACGTGCGCGTCCAGCGCAGACAGCGGGTCATCCAGCAGGTACACGTCCCGGTCCGCGTACACCGCACGCGCGAGGCTCACACGCGCCTTCTGCCCGCCGCTCAGGTTCACGCCCTTCTCCCCGATCTCCGTCTCCAGCCCCCCGCCCAGCAGCGCAAGGTCCGCCTCCAGCTGGCTCACACGCACCGCGTCCGCCAGCCGCGTGGGGTCCTCCTCGTCAAAGAACAGGATGTTTTCCCGCACCGTCGCGTTCATTATCCACGCCTGCTGTGGCACGTACGCGATGCTGCGCTCCGCCCATACGCGGCCCTTGCTGATCTCGAACTGTGACAGCAGCGACTGCAGCAGCGTCGACTTCCCGCTCCCGGTCGCACCCAGCAGAACCGTCAGCTTCCCGCGCGGGATGCCGACAGACACGTCGCACAGCAGCACCTTCGGCACAAGCTCGAAGAATTCATCCGCGCCGAGCCTGCCCTTCCCGCCGCTGCCGCCACCGGGTGGCGACGCAGACGACGGTGACCCCACGCACACTTCCTCGGCCACACTCGTCGGCGCAGGGTGCCGCTTAGCTGGCCGGCAGCTCCCGCAGCACAGCATCCGCAGCGCGCGAGACACAAACGGCATCCTCACCTTGGGCGCAAACGGCAGCTTCACGGGCACAAACGCAGTCAAGTCCACGCCCTCGAGCACAGCTGCGAGCTGGCATGCAGTGCTGTGCTCCCGCTGCTCCCTGAGGTACTCTTCTATGTCATGCACATTGGAGCAGCAAGCGTTGTCGCACTCCAGGAATGTTGCGATTCTCGCAATAGAAACGACGAACTGCACCGCCATCGTAAGCACCCACGGGATTTGCTGGAACGGTTGACGGAGAATGCCGAGCAGCGCAATAGTGGGGAACACAACGATGGGCGTCAACTCGTGACCGGTGGAGGAGTACACAGTGAAGACGAGGGCGATCATACAAATTGGCGCCGCATTATTGATGAAGGACGTTGCGACGCGCATGTCCTGAATTTGTTTCAAGTACGAGAGTTCCACCTTGCGTTTTGCCTCGATGTTTGCGATGAAGCGCGGCTCCCACGTCATGAACTTGGCGATGCGGATTCCAGACAAGAGCTCATTGGTTGCCTGGACGCGAGCATCAACGACCTTGGTGATGTCTCGGCGTGCCCGCATCTGGATACCCATGAGGATGATGTTCAAGGGAATAGTCATAAGGAAAAAGAAAATGGCGGTAACGGCGCACCAGCCGACCAACCGAAAGAGTTGCACAACCGCAAGAAGTAGCACCATCGGGCTGCTCCAAATATACATGCAAAAGAGCATGAAGAAGTACACCCGTTCAACATCGGTGCTCACCATATTAATGACACGACCGGTGTTCATCTCTGGCTTCGACGATGATTTGCTAGAAATGATCATACACTTTTCAAATATGAGCGCGTTCAGCGCCGAGCGGTACTGCATCCCGCACTGTAGACTGATAAAGTTGTACCGCTGCATGCACAAACTCTGCGTCGCCTGCAAAATGAACATGCCCGCCACAAGGCCAAGGCCGCGGCCCCACGTTTGGGTGCTTGGGTCATCATTCAAAAATGCAACAAATGCCCGCAACAAGCTGGGCAATGAGGTGCTGCAGATGACAGCCACAAACAAAAAAGGGATCTGCATCCAAAGGTAGTAGGGCAACCTGAAGGCCAATAGGCGTGTGAGATTCGGGCGTTTGGGGGTGGGGATCTCCACAACGCCACCGTGGCTTGCCAAGTCCAACTTCAGTTTTGCAACCTCCTCCAGCGTTGACATACCACTCTGCTCAGGCGTGAACAGGTGCTCGCCGTGTACAACGCCGTCGAAGAACGGCGACACAGCGCTGCTGTCGGACCTCGCAGCGGTGCGCGCAGCCGGCGGCACGCTCCACTCCACACCAGCCATCATCTGCGTGTACCCGCCCTGCTGCGGCACGCCAACCCACCGCAGCACGCCGCGGCTCGCAGCGTCCAGCGTGCTCACGACCTCCGTTCCAATCAGGCAATTCCACGCGTTCCGGTCGTACATTGCAGCCTGCACAGCACGCGACAGGCGAAGTCCACACTCGTGCGCGCGCACATCTCTCCTCAGCCGGGGCAGCACCTCGCGCGTGAGCTTCTCATTCGCCGCAAGCAGCACCAACTCGTACACCCATCCATAGTAGTAGCGCTGGAACCACGACGACGTCTCCTCGCGCACAGGTGTGTATGGAGCCTCGGGTCCCCACAACTCCGCCAGACGCTCTTGCAGTACCAAGTGATCATTGCGATAGTTGTGCAGTGGATCTGACTGGTGATGGGGTCGCCGCAGCGGCGGTGGCGCGGACGGCCGCGCCCACTCCATTTCCGTTGGCAGGTCCTCGTCGATGCCCTCGCGCACCATTGCAATAGAGGCTGCAGAGAGGAGAGACTGGGGGGATAGAAGAGGAAACACAAAGTTGAACGAGGACCGCAACGACCAATGCGGACCCACCCTGTTTTTCCTGAGTCGATAAACCAAGTGCTTTCTTTTCCCCCTTTTTGAACGAATATCCTCGTGAGTGGGTATACGAAGGTGCGTCTATCCGAGATACGTCCGCCCACCCTCTTCACCCCCCTCGCGTGCCGAACGTATCGATCGCGACGGTGTAAACTACCCAAAAAAAACACAACGCAGTGAAACGAAAAAAAAAAACGAAATCGAAAAACGGGAGGGGAGTCACACACACACACACACAAACGTACAAGTAGAACAAGCTACCTTGTTTTTTTCTTTTTTTACCTACTTGACGTTTGCCTTAGTTGTAGTGGTCCTTCTGTGCAGTCATCGCCCTGGGGGTGATACGAAGCAACTTGATATCCCGGAGATGGACTCGGCCGGAGAAAGCCACAAGCACGCACACACACACGTGCACCCGCAGAACACATACAGAGGAATCAGCAATGCACAAAAGGAAGAGTAAAGTCGCCTGGCACAGTCGAATAAGGCTGTACAATCATAAAGCACGACAATACAAAAAAAAATGTAGAGAAACAAACACACAAATACACTGTGAATCGTGACTTTATTACATGACTTTCAACAAAAAAAAAACATCGACACTTAGAGCCGACCAAACGAGAAAAAAGGGGGGGAGAAAGGAAAATAATGACAGCATGCAGACACCTCAACAGTGAGGCACGTATTCACACGCGAGGGAAGTAGTCACTCCACGGAAAAAAAAAACGAAGGGGCCGATTGAGATCACCCCGGTACACTAAAGCAACAACAGGGGACACGTCAAGAGGGGAACTTATTGTGTGTGTTTTGTTTGATCTCCCACTCAAGTGTGTTTTCGTATACAGACGGCTGGCGTGAAGACGTATGGCGCGCAGGTGATGGAAGCTTGCCGTTCAAATTATGAAGCGATGCGTGTGTGTGGGGGGGGAGGGGGGGGGGGAGAAGAGCGATGAAGTTTGAAGACTTAAAGCTTCGACAGAAGTGTGAGTTGTGTTCACAGCGGCAAACGACGCACTTCGATCGGCCTCTTGCCACCTGAAGGTGCTACTTTTCACTCTCCCGTCAACCGTTTCTTTGATGTTTTTTTCCCCTTAATCAGCTCGTGGTAGCACAGCACAGCGGCTTGGGTGAAATCAGGGGAGACAAGAAGTACCTGGCTGAACACTAGTGGTTATAAAACAACCTATTGACTGTGCGGATACAAGAAATTTGATGAGGGAAGGGGAATTCCTGACCAGAAAAAAAACATGAAACAAACGAGAGACGCTTACACGGCGCAAAGACCGATGTGTGTGTGTCACGCATGCACCTCCAAAGCAAGAAGCCGAGGAAGAGGAGTATAGAGAGAGAGAGCGGCAGGAGGTGAGAAGGGGTGGGGGAAGGAGTAAGTCGAATATAAAACAAGGAGAAAAAGAGGCGAGTGACAGGAAGCCGAAAACTGAATACGTCTGCACGGAGATCAGCAAATCACAGAAAGTTAATATCGACTGTGTGTATGTGTGTGGAGGCGGACGTGTGGGCATGTGCTGAAATCCGCATCCGCACTCGACGGAGAAATGGAGTGCAAAAGTTGCAAATGAAGTGGCGGATTTTATCGCCTTTCGTACTCTCCGTGTCGAGATCACTGGAGCCTCTTTGTTGCCTTTTTAGACGTTGTACCTCTGTTTCAAGTGCGAAGGTGTGCACCAGTGTGATACTCCCTCCAAGTGGCAGTGGGGGGGGGGGGGGGCAAAAACCCCTTGGATGTAAACGAGGGCAGCATAGAGGCAGAAGGGAGTGCCGAACAAAATGCTCCGCTCCCTCCCACTATTCTCACGGATCGCGCGCTCGGGTAAGACCGTTGCCAAGACTTGACACCAAACGAGTGACTGTGGAATAGACGACATCGATGACGATTCGCGGACGTTTCACACCTCTCCGGCACCTCTCCGCCCCCCCCCCACACACACACAAAAGACACGTCGTCGTGGCCTCTCCCTCCTCCCTTTTTATCATTTTGGGGGTTTTCAAATATTTTTGTCTCATCTTGTGTTCATTTCCCTTTTGTTCCATAGACTTCAGTCGACGGTTCTCTTCGGTTGATGTCGTCTTGTACTCCACCCCCCTCCCTCCCCCTTTTGTCGGGTCCGACAAGACGCGGCCACGAGATGTGCGGAGGGGGGGGGAGGAAGAGACTAGCAAAAAAAGACAGCTTCGACGCCATATTCATCGATCTCCGAATATTTGAAATATTGACTGGGTTCATTTTCTTTTTGTTTTCATTTCTGGTGCTACCAACACACAGGCATAACTCGCATATGACGTAGTCCGTCACAGGCTCCCTCGTACCCCAAAAGCACACAGCTCATTCACCACAGAACCTCATCTATGGGGGTCAAGGGAAGAAGCAACGCAGTGCGCGTGAACGAAAAGAACGGAGTAACCGTGCTGCAGCGAAGAGGAAGAGGAGAAAAAAAAAACCGCGAATAAAAGAAAAAAAAAACAAGTGAAAAAGCAAATAAAATAAAAGAGTTCGCAGAGCTGAGAGTCATGCATTATGTGGCGGTGTGACGATGCCGCCAGGCTTTTTTTTTTTTTGGGGGGGTCGGTCGGTCGCGCGTCGCTGTGCAGAAGCGCCCAGAGACGCATGGAGTCCATAGGGGACAGAACTGTCGACAGGAGTCACCATTCATGACTTGGTGAGCCAGCATGAGATGACCGCAGGTACGTGACTAATGTGTGAGGGAAGACGTACCCATTCATGTACTTCTTCTGGCTGCGGACTCATTCGATAAATACAGCACACATATTCCGGGGGGGGGGGGCGAAAAAGATAAAAGACAAAACAATTTACAGAACTGATGAACTGAAGGTCGAAAATATGCACAACCCCGGCATCACCCGTTTACGGAAGGCGGTGGCCGAGTTGAGCCATCAACGGCTACGCTCCCCCCCCCCCTTGCTCGCCGACCTGCTCTCGCCGGCCGTCACTGGCGTCATCAAAGGCGACCTTTACAGGGAGCACTGTGCCTCACTCTCGAGCTCGATCTGAGCCTCAATCTCCACAGCCGCGTTGAACGGCAGCTGCGCAGCTCCGAAAGCGCAGCGAGCATGGCGACCAACCTTTTCACCGAACACGCTTACGAGGAGCTCAGAACAACCGTTCGCCACGAAGGGGTGTTCATGAAAGTTGTTAGCCGAGTTGACGTAGCAGCGCACCATGACAATCTTTTTCACCCTGTCAAGGTTGCCGTCAGCGGCAGCCTTCATCTGAGCGATCAAATGTATGCCACAGCGCACTGCGGCGTTCTTCCCCTCCTCTACCGTCAGCGGGGCACCGAGCGTGCCAACGATCATCTCTCCATTGTCATTCTTGGGCAGTTGGCCGGAGATGTAAACCATGTTGCCGACGACGGTGAACGGCACATAGCTGGCCGCAGGGGCGGCAGGAGCAGGAAGGGTGATACCCAACTTCTTCAAATTGGCCTCGACAGTACCCGGCATGGTCGATATGGCGGTAGCGAAAAGACGAAGTGTTCAAAACGTTTTAGGCCACCGGCGTAAAAAGAAAAATTTTGTGTGTGTGTGTGTGTGTGTGTGTAGGGAGGGGGAACAAGGCAGCGATTGTCGTACGAGGGCGAACAAAATCTGTGTGGAATGGCGAGTGGGGAAGCGAGGATGAAGGAAGAGGTGAAGAGACACAGGAAACGAAAAGTGAGCACGAAATGGGAAAAAGGAGGGAGGAGGTGCGTATACGCACAAACGCATACAGGCAAACTTGTGTGCATTATCGCGTGGGCTCGTGCGTATTGCAGCCATCCTTTCCTCATCTAGATACCCGTGCCGTCACTCATAGCATAACGGGTGCACTACCAACGAGTCAGGCGCTGACATGTACATGGCGAAAGCCTCAACGGAACCCCGCAATGAAGAGAGCACCTTGAAGAGGGTGGCGATAAGCTTCATCTCACCGAACTGTTGGGGAACAAAGCCTTTGGTCTTTTCAAGTATGCTGTGACATAAAAACTCGTGCTCAAGACTTTGGACGTGCGTGTTGATGTGTGAGACCTATTCCCCCCCCCCTCCTGTACCCCCACATCGCCTTGTCCCTCACGTGACGGGAGACGTCATTCCATTTCGACAACGCCGCGTCGCAAAGAGTTGTGCACAGCGCCAAAGAGGCGCACACTTTAATACAAGTGCAGCATCCACAAAGAACCGCCCCCCCCCCATCACTCTACTGTCGTGAGGGGGGAGATCCTCTCAGAAGAAAGAAGACGCGTTAATTCAATATATGCAGCGATGTGCATCGGGTATTGTGGCACAACGCACCCGTTATTCCACATCGCCGTCCTCTGTGGAGGCCGACCCCTCCGAGTCTTCACCACTCCCTGCCTCGATGTCGACAAGGCGTGACGCCGCCGCCAATTCCTGTTCACGTCGCTCGCGCTTTCGCCGCTGGCGCTCCTCGTAAGTTCCATCTAACTTACTTTGTGTGCGCTTACCTCGACGAATGATCTCATCCACTCTGTTCATCGCCTCAGAATCGTCGTTGCTCTTCAGCAGCGCCTCGCGCACTCGCCGTCGCACCTTCTTGCCGCCCTCCACATCGCCTAGACTGCATAAATCGAGTATAAGCTTGAGAACAGCCAGCTCCTGGTCTGGCGCAATGCTGCGAGGTATAGGATGCAACGCGGCAGCACTGCTCATCCTGAGCTACAATCAATATGAAAAAAAAAGAGGGTCTGTCCAATACGGTGAAGCCGGGAACAGGAAGAGGAAGGCAAGTCAGCACGGGATGGACTGACAGACAATCAGGAAGGGTGAGTGATGCACAAAATCTGCCTCTGGAAACGCAGGCGCACAGAGTTCGAGTTGGAATGGCGTGGAGGTGGTGTGCTTTGATGACTTCTCTCTCTCCCCCGCCCTACGGTGTGCTCGTATACTTAGGTCTATGCTGGGCCGAGGCACCCCCACAATTGTACGGACTAAAACAAGAGCACAGACGCACAAACGCGGTGGTAGAGCACCGCTTAAATGAAAAAAAAGGGGGCCACGAGACCGGGGAGACAAAGATGGAGAAAGTTGGACGGCATCACAACTCGAAAGAGATAAGGATGCCAGATGCAGCCTTTCCGAGAGTGGGAAGTAAAATATGAGCAACCGCAGAGGGGGGAGGGTATGCCACACTCCGAGCGAATCCCAACTGAAGAAGGGAGAGACCATGGCGCCCTCACGACAGCGAGGGAAACCAACAGGGGGGGGGGCTGCTCTGGTCTAGGCTGAGAGCCGTGCTACCTGGGCATTGTAGTGGCTCGACAGGGAGGTAAGAAGAAAAGTGCAGAGGCAGGAGACGTGGTACTCACTCACGTTCGCCCCCAAAGCGGTCTTTTCACAGCTTCACATTACGAGGACCCTCATGTGCGCCTTTTCCAGTGCATTCGGTACGGCCCAGGCATCTCTCCTCCTCCCCGCAGGACTCTCCAACGTATTTGTCGATGCAAAAAGGGGATATGTTCTCCAATAACGCTAATTCGAGGAGGACGCTGACTCCGTGATCACAGTGCCATCTGTTACAACAGCCTAAGCCCCCATTGGAGCGCGTGTCTGCTCCATCGAGGTGTCCACAAACGCCGGGATGAACTGCGTTGCTGCCAAATTAATGCGCAAAAGGCCATTCATCCACCTGAGCTGAGTTTCAAACTTCAAGTCACGGCCAATGCCTTCAACCACACTGTTGAGCTAATACCTGCGCATCTCAAATGAAAGGACTACCAGCGATATGGACGATCTGTGCCCAAACCATTGAATCCACGGGGTCGTGAGTTACTCGACGAACACAGAGACTCCCTCCTTCGACCTACTGTGAGCAAAGCGTCTGCGCCATCGACGGTGCTGGCGTCCAGGCATCCCCATACGTACCGTTCGACTCGATTCCAGTCAGGCACCGTTCCTCGAATAGGCGTAGCGTATCACCTTCTAAAGCGGCTGCATTGCCAGTCACACCGCGAAAAGTCAGTGAAACATATAAACCCTGCTTGTGCCTCCACCCCTCCCCCTCCATCTCTGTGTATAAATTTTACTGAGGTCCCAACCAGGCCGACACCTTCGTTACTTAATTGTTGGCTACAACTCGCCACGAAGCCGCGGCAGCATCCCCAAACTCATGGCAATGCAGCTTCCAACCTTCTCTCAATAAGACATGGATGTGAAGACAGACTCCATACGCCCAGGGGAAAAAAAAATAGAAATCGACGGAGGAGCTCAATCGCCTAGGCCGCATGAAAAACGATAGGTTGAGCCCTCCTCAATGTGGCAATATCGCCCCATACAGCATAAATGCGCTCGCGACCCTCTACACACAACCCCAGCCTGACAAGAACTCATCGCGTGGGATAAATCAGCATCAAATACGTGCTACAGCAAGGCCGACTCAGTCGTCTGAATAAAATGTCCCTGTCCCCAACCCTACGCACCCTCACACCGCAAGCCCACACTTGGAGCCGCTCTTATTCTAGCGGTTGCCTCGCGGTGCATCCCTCAGCGGGGTTCAACTTTTCCCCCTCGGGACAGTAGACAGTGAAGGTTGGGTGAAGTACGGTCGATTTTCTGTGAAGAGTTCTTCTGTTCTATGAGTGCTACAGAGGCGTGCACGGCGCCAAATAGCCGTCACGCAACGCCGTGCAGTAGCCCCACCCAAATCAGCATCAGCTCATAGCACCAGGCCCAGTAGCTCGTAGGTATCCCGAACATTGAAACTACAAAAAGCTGTTCAGCATTAGCAAGGGAATAAGAGGGGCGGGAGAGCTCGAGTGAGTGGGGAAGGCGCACCTGCGTTAGTTGAGCGTGCCCGACCAAATGTCCACCAACTGGTATCGGCCTGTGTGTTTCCCTCCAGGGGCTAGACGGGGATTGCGCTTTGCATTCTCGATTGCGTGCAGGCAACGCCTTTCATGAAGCGTGTGGCCACGCTGCCGAGCCGCGGCCAGCTCTGCACGAAACACTTCGAGTGCCTTGGTGGGATTGCTGTTCCATAGATACGCCCAACCCACAAAAAGACGGCACTTGTGCACAACTTCATCGTCGTACACGGACTTCGCAACAGCATAGAGCTGCAACGCGCATACGAGGGACCTGTCGGCGCGGTGAAGTGAGGCCCAACCACCACCAACGGTTAGCAATTTGGCGATGAGGCAGAAGCCGACGTACTGACGCGCCATCTCCGAGTACGCGATCCGAGCCCAGTACATCGTATAATCATAGAAGTAATCTGCGTAGGTAGGAAGCAGCAGATATGCATGTCCGCCCCCACCCGCCTCGGGACCAATGCAGAACCACGATGCAGGGGACGTTGCGATAGTGTCAGAAGAAGAGACCCCGGTGGGTGAAGATGAAGAGGGTGCGCCGTGGACGATGAGCACGTCCTTCACGAGATCCGAAGCGCCGGCCTCCATATACGTTGCAACCGTAGATGGCGCATTGCGGCAATAGTATTCGCATGCCAGGAGGCTAAGTTGGAGTGCCGCGCACGCGTCGCGGAGGCGGTAGACACGTCGCACTAGTGACGCATGGCGAGGATAATTCTCAATGCGCAACGTCCCCTCAGCAGACACTTCAGCTGCAACGACAGGAACCTTGTTGTGCTCCATCAGCACGTTGTGAATTTCTCTGTGCTATATGCAGCGACAGCTGAAGAGCCAAAAGAGCGTGCGCAGGAGAGGGTAAACGTAGAGATTTGAGGAACAGCAAACGCAACTCACAAAGAAGAAGAGCAGAAAAGAAGGAGTATTGATCTGTGACCTGTCTATTCCTCTCATCAGCACACCCTGCTTTACACACATACACACATCGAAAGAGGGAAGGAGGGGGGAAGGGGAAGGGGCGAAAGGAAGGGTGTGTGTATGTGTGTGGATGTGACAGCGATTGCAACACACACGCAGAGAGGCGACAAAGGGTTCAGATGAAAGGCGGCACAGCGCACGCGGTGAAAGCACCGAGGGCGGGTGCAGGTGCAGAGAGAAAGGAGGCGAGATCCTCCGATTTTATAGGAGTCCTCTCTGTTAGATTGTCTTGTGGATTTGAACAGGAGCGACATTCTTCACGGAAAGTGGAAAATGAGGAAGAGGATGAGAACGAAGCCGCAAATGTGTGCGTGTGTGTGGAGGGGGGGGGAGTTGAGGGAAGAGCTCAGACGCACATACAGTGACCAACAG
The DNA here is from genome assembly GCF_017918235.1 of Porcisia hertigi. NCBI lineage: Eukaryota > Euglenozoa > Kinetoplastea > Trypanosomatida > Trypanosomatidae > Porcisia > Porcisia hertigi. The sequence goes on along the minus strand of NC_090582.1, from coordinate 60,661 downwards.
TCGCTCCATGGATTCATGTGTCTGCCTCAAGAACAGAAACATGCACCTCATTTGTGGAAACGAGCCTGCCCACACTGCACTGCGCTTCGTCTCCCCATCGCACTGACGTCCGCACGAGGCGAGTACGTCCGTAGCTCACCACGACTTCACCTCCTCCTCGACCTCCATTAACACCACCGAGAATTAGGATGATGTCGCCTCTACCGCTACTGATGCAGCCGCAACCGGGGGATATGGCTCAAGACCCTTGCGCAGAGGTCTTGTCGCCCAAATCACCCCCAGCAGGGTGAGACCGGCGCCAGCCATACTAACAAAAATCTGACGTTGAAGTGCCACCAGTGAGGACTCGAGGCCCCGCAATTGCCGCTGCACAGATGCGTTGCGGCGACGAAAGGCGTTGATTGCCTGCTGCATAGCACGGCGTTGCTGTGCCGCACGCTGTAGCTCGTCGCGTTGCTTTGCGATAACGATATCCTGCTCTTGTCGAACGGCAATGAGACTGTGATTCTCTTCCATTTTCAGGGCCAGCTCTTTGCTCGCTTTGTCGAGTAGCCCCTGCTGCACATCAAAGCGCAACGTCGCGGCGTCCTCGGCCATCCGCACACCCGTCGTACGACCGTACACGTACGCAACCCATCCACTAAGCAAGCACGCGCCAATTCCTGCCATCATATCTTCTTGTCGAATCACCTCACGACGTGACGTATGATACATGTCCGAGTCGGACACGCCCGCCGCATAGGCCTCTCTGCATAGGGTGTCTACTGCCTCTGGGGTGAGTGCAGGCGTCTGCAAAACGGTCCCCGACCGCTCCTTGGAGGACCTCCCACCCATCGCTGCGAGCGCGAATACTTCCCCGTTAAGAATTGTGTGTGTGTGTGTGCTCGACTATGTGCACTACACCTCCTCCACTACTCTGCTCGCAGCGCTGTCTGCACTTCACTGACCGGTGCTTGTCACCGAATAGAAAAGACGGCAACGGAGGGAGGAGGAGGAGGAGGGGGGGGTGCGGAGGTGCTCTCGAGGATAACGCCATAGAGAGGCCGATTCGGACAGGTGCACCATAGACCAAAAACGAGTCCCACGGAAGACAGTATGACCGTGATAAATACGTCATCGGAAACAATCATGGTGGTTTAAGTAGCGGCGGCGGTGGCGGCGGGGAAGGAGAGAGGCACAACCAGAGGGAAGGGATGTAGCAGCACTTGAAAACCCCACTGCGAGAGGAACCGCAAAGAGATCCGTGTATTGACGCCGTCCATGTGGCTGTGTCAACGCAGAACATAGATGAAAAGGCAGTGCGCTCGCATGAACACTCCAAACGAATGAGCGCCATATTTGAACACCGTGTCCGTCCCTTGCTCTTCAGATGGCAATGATTCAAGACAAGGCCTGTGCGGACTTTGTGAGTAACTGCGTCTACATTTTCTTTCTTCATATTTTTCTTTTGTATTGGTGGGTATACGCACACCGACCAGCACCACCACTCGTGCCGCCTCCTCTCCCCACGATTGCGAGTGGTAACGGAACGGGTGAGAAATGTCGGTCGCGTTGTTATAAGCGGCGTCACAAATATATGAACCCCCACCCCCACCCCCCCCACCCCACAGACAACACACAGACGCACGAAATGGGGGGGGGGGGGGGGGAGGAGGAGGAGGAGGAGGGGGGTACGGCCGCAAAAAGTTGAGCGCCGCTATTGTACATCCGAGTAGAGAACCCCCCTTTTTGATGGAAAGAGAAATCAGTGGCGGCCCACAGGGTTTACCAGGGTCCCTCCAGAGAGACCATCGCAGCTCTTCACTCTGAGGTACCACCAGCGCGGAGGTCCTCGTGCAGCGAGTAGCTACCAGCCAGCGCTACAAAAACGGGACGCAGTTGGCGGTGAAGCACTCGCACGCCGCAACCTCGCACAGCGACGACGCGGTAAAGAGCGTCCTTTTCTTTTCCTGCTTTTACACGAACAGAGCTTTGGCGCTTGCGGGCGATGAGTGACTCGACACCAAATACGTCGAAGCGGCTAAACACACTCCGCACGCTTCGAGCGTTGAAGCATGCGGACTCGCCCTCGCGGACATCGAGAGCGTAAAAGGAGCCGTCGCACACCACATAGATCGCCTCTCCGTGCACACCCGCCTCCTCAACGGTGTCCGTGGGATCTAACGTGACAAGCTCGCTGCACGTGCACGCCCGCATGGATGACCACAGCCCTACAGGCTGCATTACTGGAGTCTGGCGCAGCCACGGCCACGCTGCTGCCAGGCGAGCGGCCCAGCAAGCCAACAAAACGGTACATGAACAAAGTGGTATGGCGTACACCACACCCCGTTCCTCTTCAACCAGCCGCGCGCACGGAGGCAACACCGAGGGGTACGCGTCACCAAAGTAGTCGCCGCGTGACAGTACAAAGCCTTCAAGGTCAGCGTACACACGCAACGAGCCGCTCTTGAGGATGAACAGATACTGGCCATCTCCGCGGATACCGTTGTCCCCGCAGCGAAAGATTGCCTCAGTCGTGCTTATCACGCGTGCTGTGAGCACCATGTCGTCCATCTCTTCCTCCGTCACCGCAACCGTGAAGTTCGCGTCCTCGCAAAGTAGTGCACGCAGCAGCTGCTGCTCGCGAAGAGTTTTCTGATCCAGCAAAGGAAGCGCTTTGATATAGGATGGAACCTCATAGGCCTTTGCCAACGCGTGGGAAGAGGGCACTTGAGGGCAAGGGCGCAGTTGGCGCTCTTCCAGGATCTGCTGGAAGGCACGGACAAGACACGGGTCGACGTCTGTAGTGTCAAAGTTCACATATGTCACGGAAGGCAGGGATTTGATGGCTTCCAGGAGACGGGCGGCTGCGATGCTGCCCAGCTGCTGGCCGCCCAAGTCGAGGACACGCAGAGCTCGCAGGCGCGGAAGAATGCTGCACAGGTGATCCACTACGTCATTGCCTGACACGCTACCTTGCGTTGAACCGGCGAAGGTGTCGTTGTCGTACAAGGACGCCAGATTCGACAGATCTACTTTTTCGAGGAGAGGAAGCTCCGCAATCAAGTCCAGTATAGGCAGGAGACCGCGTGCACCCACGTAGAGGGGAGAGAGAGCAGCCTTTCCTTCGGGCTCAGCTAACCGGAACGTGCGCATCTTCGAGAGGGGAATGACAGCTGCCCGGTCACGTGCCCGCGCCTCGGCCTCGGCTCTGTCCTCGATTTCCTCCAAGTCAGCCACACTCACGATTCGCGCCGCCGCTTCGCGAGCGAGCCGCTTTGCGTGCGAGGCAGCATCCTCTTCTAACAGCGCCAGCACAGCCCGATGAGGTCTGAGCACCCTGTGATGACCACACCGCGCCACGTAGTAGCCGTACAGTTGGTTTTGACTGGGCAGTGGCATCGTCTGCCTCCTTCTCCCTCCCCTCTTTCCCCGTCAAAAATAAGAAGGAAAAAGGAGGCTGAGAGAGGAAGAAGGGAGGGAGGGAGGGGGAGAGCCACTGTGGAAACGGGGTGCGGATATATGGAGGAGAAACGCTGGTGGCGGGGATGTTGAGTGAAGCGATATGTTCGCGAGTGTGTGAGTACGGTCCTCCCTTTTTAATCCATTCATGAGATGAAAAGGGGAGTAGAGTAGTGGGGAAGAGAGGGGAGGAGGAGGGAGGGAGGGAGGGGGGCGAGATGCAAGCGTGGAGATGGGCCAAACGTAGTAAAAGATGTACAGTGCCGGAGGAACATGGGCGCGCCTGGGGGAGTGGGGCGTGTGTAAGAGGCCCTCTCTTCCCCCCCCCCTCCCCCGCTGCATGCACTTTAGCGCATGGCCAGGCAAAGGGCACCTCATTCCTCCTCAGTACGCCCACAGGGGTGCTGGGGTAGCGGCTGAAGCGCTGCAAGAAGGCCGCACATATTCTAGACAGAGCGAGACAAGAGGGGCACGTAGTCGGCACATAACGCGACGGGAGGTGGGGTTGGGGGGTTGGCCCCAGTCAGTCGCACACTGTGTAAATCGTGAAACCCAGTGGGGAGTCACCCTGCATCAACACAGTAACACGCCGATCTCCCTCTCCCCCTTACTCCCAATCATCCCTCTTTATTTCGAGCTTCCGTGGAACGGGACTGAAGCAAACAAGCTGTTCATCCTGGTCGTAATAGTGTACATCACCAACTGCGCAAGTGCATCTCTTCGTCAGGCACGGTAGGCTACCAGCTGCCCGTCCTGCTCTTCGACGCCGACGTCAATGTGATCCACTTCGCACAGGTCAAAAAAGGTCGCCGTGAGCGCAGAAGCCACACCCGGCGTGATATCATTCCCCCACAGCGTCAGTCGTCGCAGCATCGCGCAACTTTTAAGGCTGTCGAGAATCGACACCAGGCCACACTCACCCATGGTGCAGTTCTCAATCCCGAGAGACCGCAGCTGCGGGTGATGCGCCAACCCTTTCGCAAGCGCCTGCGCGCCGGTGTCGCGCAGGCGATTGCAGCTAGCATCGAGACTGCGAAAGTCGTGTCGGCGGTCCAGGAGACGTGCCAGCAGCTGGCCGGCGTCCTGTGACAGCTTGTTGCCTTTAATGGAGAGGGTCGTGACTGCCGATCCGCAGAGCGCCAATACCAAAGTCTGCAGGTTGTCATCAACGAGACCGAAGTATGCCATGTGCAACTCCTCCAGTGTGGTGTTGCTCTGAAGAGCAATAGAAAGATGATTCACGACGCACTCCACCTCACCAACGCCATTGAGGAGTGGCCGCCCGATGTTGAGCGAAGAAAGCCCTTTGTTCACCTCCAGGGAACGGACAACCTGCACGAGCGACCGGATGTCCATGTTGGTGTTGAAGAGATCGAGCACTGTAAGGCTCATGTTTTGCCGCAGGGCGGCGCCGAGCGCCGCGCTGCAATGACCGCCAAGTGGATTGCCCGCAAGCGTCAAATGGCAGAGAGAGACGTTCCGCTGGAGCCCTTGTGCGATTGCCACACCTGCCTCCTTACCGAGTGAGTTGTGCTGCACGTCAAGCGTGATGATGCTATCAAGCTGGTGTCCGAGCGCCTTGCCGAGGAGTACCCCCCCCTCGTCCGAGATGTTGTTGTAAGGAAGGTAAAGCGCAGAAAGGCCAGGGCACATTCGGAGCGCCGTCAAAATCGCCTTCACGTCGATGTCAGACAAGCGGTTCTTGAAGTTGTGGAAGGAGTTGCCCCGGGCCACTATCTCTCCAGTTGCGCCGCTGCTGCTAACGTCCTCCCGCACATCAGCAGACACCTCCGCACAAGATGCACGATACGCTTCCGCCCACATGATAGCTCACGAAGAAGACTTACGGTCGAATTTACTACGCTGAAAAGAAGCCCACGTGTGTGAAATGCGTGAGTGCCAGAGTACGCGCCAACACCCGTTGTTGTCCGTTGGCGCTGTCGTTCCACAGCTCGTGGGTGCTTGACGGCAATGTGGCAGCAGGCCCAGAAAAACTGTTGCGCTTTCCGTAGGAGTGTGTGTGTGTGTGAAGATCTCAGTCTGGACTGGTGATGGATATGTGTGTGCGTCGGTGCTGGAGTGGTAGACGAGAAACTAGGAGAGATGAGAAGCAAAATGACAGGCAAAAAAAAAGAACAATGTCGTAGCGTGGCGCTCATAAGCACGGATGCACACTGGCAGGGTCGCGGTCCCCTCATGCTTCGCGCTGCCTGTCTCCCCTGCCGTTCTCTCCCTAATGGGGCGTTGAGGTGACGTAGATGAGAGGGGTGTCAGGCGTGCTTTACATTTCACTGTTTGTTGGAGGTGTCACTTTGGTTTCGGAGTTTGGAAAAATAAAGGCGACCGAGTCGCCACAGATACAACGAGCGCAACCGGAACAACAGTGAGACCCCACCCACCCACCCACCAGCCCACCAGCGCAGATTCCCGCGTGCGCATGTCTGGGTTTGGCATGTAAAACCATGAGCTAGCGAGCAAAAGAGAGAGAGACGGCCCCATCGCGCTCCCCTCCCCCTAAACTAGGGGGAGGGGGGGGGGGGGCAAGAGGAGAGCTACCGAGCACGTAAAGGAGGAGAAATGCAGAGGGTGACCGAGTGGTATTAAGAGAAGCGGGCATTGAGAGTTTTTTTTCCCTCCCGCACAGATGGGAGAAACCAGCCGACCAAACACACGCGTAGGAATTCCATGAACTTGTAGGTGTAGCTGTGTGTGTGTATGTGTGTATGTGTGTGTGTCCCCCTCCCTCTCTGATCGGGGAAAAACAACAACTTCGCATCGCGATTTCACCAACAAAAACAAAACACAAACGCGCACTGCAGAGGGGCACACGTCATAGAACCAACAAACAGAGGGGAAAAACACTCCGACCAGGGGAACGCGGTTGCCTCTCAACTCCGCTGAGTATCTCATCGCCTTAAACGCCTGAGACTCTTCTGTCCGTGGATTGTGAGATGCACACCCCGGTAACAGAAAAGGGGGGGGGGGGCAACAATTCCAAAGAAAAGAGATGAGCCTCTAACAGTGGAAAGAAAAATGTGAGGTGTGCGCAACCTTAGTGAGTAGCGCAAGCCCCGATCGCAGAGTTCGCCTTATTGTTCATGAGAAGCGCTATGATGAGGCCGAATAGACCCAGTGCCTCTGCAAAAATGAGCATCAGAATCATTGGGACGAAGATCTTCTCGGTCTTGGCGTAGGCGTAGCAGCAGATGTCGCCAACGATGCCAATGGCATACCCTGCCCCGAGGGAGGCAAACCCAGCCGCCAGCCCTGCCCCGAGGTGCATGTAACCGGAAAACAATGGGTACCCACTCAGCTTCATGCTGTTACAGATAATCACGGAGACGATAAGACCATATATGCCAAGGATGCCTGCCATCACCACCGGCACAATACCACGCATCACGCGGGTGGGCTGCACGATGCCTAGCTGTGCCACCGCAACACCGGCCTTGGCCGTACCAAAAGCGGCACCAACATTTGACAAAGAAAGGGAAACGGCAGCCCCGATCATGCCGAAGAGAAACGCCTCGGGGTCGCAAGACTTGGCGGTCGACATGATCAAATGGAGGAAGCACGCGCGCAACGGTGGGGGGGCGTGAAGTATTGAGTACAAAACAACAAACTTTCTGTAGAGTAAAACAGGTGAAGTAACACACGAGGAGGCGTGGTGATTTACAGCAAAGAGGTACACAGATAGGTAAAAGGGTAATGAGAGAGAGGTATACGAAACACACACACACACACACGGTGGGCCGAGCGTGGGGAGGGGGGAGGGGAGATGTGCAACAGCCGAGAACGCCGAAGTGAGCGAGTAGGAAGTAAAGTCACGACAGGGGAAAAAGGGGGGAAAGATGACGGGAAACTAAGAGAGACGCTTCCATACATAAAAGATATGCGTTTCATGAATATTGAGGGCCTTCATTTCCAGCTGAGTTTATGCTGCACATCGCCCTCGAGGGTGCTCATGCGCGAGAATGTGCGAGATCTAACACACACAAATGCGCACGAGGCTACCAAGCCCACTCGTCCCTCGTGTTTGATCAATGGTGTGCCGTGCTCACTCATGTGTGATGTACGTTGTGTTCATGTTTCTGTTATATTTTTCCACATTGGAAGTACTGAGAACAAAAATACCGCCGCTGACGCTGGCGCGGGCGTGGCCATGCAATCGCAAGAGTGCGCGAATAAAGCGAGCGAGGGAAGGCGAAAGGTGGGTGTGCAGCCCTGTACAGCAGCTGAGACCCCCCATTAATGCGTCTTTGAGAGTCGGTGGTGCCGGGGAGGGGGGAGGGGGGGGGGGGTTACTCCAGCGAGGCCAGAATGCTTGGACGAGACTGTGACTTGACAACACATGACGCATGTGTCACTTCACCTGAGCCTTTCGGTGCGGCAACTCTCGGGAGCACCGCTAAGCTACACTTGACAACCGTGACAGGAGCATAAAGGACAAAGTCAGCGTTCACCTGCATGTGAGAAATCTGCTCGACGGTCTGAAGGCCCGAGTATACACGGCCAAACACAACGTGGGTTTCATCGAGTCGAGGTTGAGGGGAGAGTGTGATGAGAAAGCGGCTGGCGGTCACCGCACCGACAGTCGGGCTGCAGCTCAGCAGGCCTGCACCGACGTGTCTTAGCACAAGTCCACTTGAGCTTCGGGCCGCTTTATCCACCTCGTCCACTGTCGCTGAGTGTCCCTGTGCCGGGTCCACCTCACCGAGTAGCGCGAAGCCGGCCAACAGCTGATTAAACTTGAGCCGCCGCAGCTGGCCACTGCTTGCGAGCTGCCAGAATGAGTCGGCGCAAAAATTATCATAGAGCTCGATACTGAGTGCCCCTGCAGTACTCTGCAGCTGTACCACGCGCGCGTCCCGCTCCATCATCCGCAAACCTCCACTATCCATCTGGATGGATATGAGAAGAAAAACGTTGAAAAAATGGTACAAGCCCAGGAAAAACAGTGGTGCGAGTCACTTTCCTTTCACGATTTTTTTTCAAAAAATATATATGCGTGTATGTGTGTATGGGCACATATATATATATTTATATATATTTCTTCGCAAGAAATGCGCAGCTCTAAAGACGAACGGCGCCCCCCACCCCCACCTCCGGTACACCCTCAGCCCTCTTTCACTCTACTCTAATGCACCTCGAGTGTACTCGAAACAGTTCAGCGAAAACTCACAAACAGATGAATGCGACTGGATCCACATATTACACACAAAGGACCGTCACAACACCGCGGAAAGGGGAGAAGTGAGGAAACAGAGCGTCTCTACGGCACAGGCAAAAAAAGGAGTTGTACACAAACACAGAAAGTGAGAGAGAGAGAGAGAGAGAGTAAAAACATTCGCGCTCGTATCAGCCTTGAAACGGCGACAGTCTTGATCATTGATTCGCTATGGCAACAGAAACACTGCGGCAACGAGAAAGCTCAAAAAAAAGCACGTGAGCCTTTCCGCCAATAGTGAGCTGTGCGGCTGCCAGTGTCCGCAGACGCATCCGAGTCGGCTCTTTGTAGGCAACGCAGGAGACAACCTCGTTCTCACAGCTCACGCGTGGAACACGATAACAGAAGAAGCGACAGATCAGGGTCACAGAGCGCGGCCGCTGCCGCAGCACATCCGAGAGATGGAAAAAGAGGTCTTATCCGCCCGCGAATCGCATTCACCTGTTTGTTACTTTATGGAGATTACCGTCGGTATACAGCACAACACGCGAAAAAAAACAATGCCAGTTAAATACTCTCCCTTGTGCACCAGCAGCACCCACCGCCTCGCAGGCCGCAGCGTGCCTCACATGGTTGTGCAGTACGCTCCACACCGGCCCACCGCGAGCAGCCCCTCGGCTTCTCTTTACCATGGCCCAGGCCCGTCTTTGGGGGTCAGCACACACACACACACTCAAACACCACGCAGCAGCGCACAGCGTCAGATGCCAATAGTCATAGTAGTAGTATTGTTCCTCGTCAGTCGGGTCCGCATTGCAGAATACACGCATCATCATTCGCGCGCAAGAAAGAAGAGAAGGAGGGGGAGGGGGTTGCGGGTGCGCGCGACGCACTCGCGCACGAACAGTGCGGCTGGCGCGGCGACAGCTCAGACACGGGGGACACAATCAACAGCTGCTGGATTCAGACAGTGAATTTGGTTTTGACTCGGATGTCCTTGATCGTAATCATGTGCCGCGCGCACACACACACACACACGCACAGAGAGAGAGAGAAAAAAGGAGACACGGAAGCGGAAACGAACACGGCACCACGCAGCCATGCGCAGCTCATTGATCTTGGTTGGAGATTGGAAACAGTAAGGTCATCTCGCGCGCAGCAGCGCACATCACCTGTAGCAAAGATATTCTCATTTCAAATCATAGCCGCGAAGCACAAACGCAACTGCCAGCAGGGGTTCTTTGGGGCGTTTCCCACGCTCGGGCAAACCGGTGTCACCCAGCGCATTCGAACCCCATCGCGCAGCACCAGCAGCACCCGCCGCCTCGCAGGCCGCAGCGTGCCTCACATGGTTGCGCAGTACGCTCCACACCGGCCCACCGCGAGCAGCCCCTCGGCTTCTCTTTACCATGGCCCAGGCCCGTCTTTGGGGGTCAGCACACACACACACACTCAAACACCACGCAGCAGCGCACAGCGTCAGATGCCAATAGTCATAGTAGTAGTATTGTTCCTCGTCAGTCGGGTCCGCATTGCAGAATACACGCATCATCATTCGCGCGCAAGAAAGAAGAGAAGGAGGGGGAGGGGGTTGCGGGTGCGCGCGACGCACTCGCGCACGAACAGTGCGGCTGGCGCGGCGACAGCTCAGACACGGGGGACACAATCAACAGCTGCTGGATTCAGACAGTGAATTTGGTTTTGACTCGGATGTCCTTGATCGTAATCATGTGCCGCACACACACACACGCACAGAGAGAGAGAGAGAGAAAAAAAGAGACACGGAAGCGGAAACGACCACGGCACCACGCAGCCATGCGCAGCTCATTGATCTTGGTTGGAGATTGGAAACAGTAAGGTCATCTCGCGCGCAGCAGCGCACATCACCTGTAGCAAAGATATTCTCATTTCAAATCATAGCCGCGAAGCACAAACGCAACTGCCAGCAGGGGTTCTTTGGGGCGTTTCCCACGCTCGGGCAAACCGGTGTCACCCAGCGCATTCGAACCCCATCGCGCAGCACCAGCAGCACCCACCGCCTCGCAGGCCGCAGCGTGCCTCACATGGTTGCGCAGTACGCTCCACACCGGCCCACCGCGAGCAGCCCCTCGGCTTCTCTTTACCATGGCCCAGGCCCGTCTTTGGGGGTCAGCACACACACACACACTCAAACACCACGCAGCAGCGCACAGCGTCAGATGCCAATAGTCATAGTAGTAGTATTGTTCCTCGTCAGTCGGGTCCGCATTGCAGAATACACGCATCATCATTCGCGCGCAAGAAAGAAGAGAAGGAGGGGGGGAGGGGGTTGCGGGTGCGCGCGACGCACTCGCGCACGAACAGTGCGGCTGGCGCGGCGACAGCTCAGACACGGGGGACACAATCAACAGCTGCTGGATTCAGACAGTGAATTTGGTTTTGACTCGGATGTCCTTGATCGTAATCATGTGCCGCGCGCACACACACACACACACGCACAGAGAGGGAGAAAAAAAGAGACACGGAAGCGGAAACGACCACGGCACCACGCAGCCATGCGCAGCTCATTGATCTTGGTTGGAGATTGGAAACAGTAAGGTCATCTCGCGCGCAGCAGCGCACATCACCTGTAGCAAAGATATTCTCATTTCAAATCATAGCCGCGAAGCACAAACGCAACTGCCAGCAGGGGTTCTTTGGGGCGTTTCCCACGCTCGGGCAAACCGGTGTCACCCAGCGCATTCGAACCCCATCGCGCAGCACCAGCAGCACCCACCGCCTCGCAGGCCGCAGCGTGCCTCACATGGTTGCGCAGTACGCTCCACACCGGCCCACCGCGAGCAGCCCCTCGGCTTCTCTTTACCATGGCCCAGGCCCGTCTTTGGGGGTCAGCACACACACACACACTCAAACACCACGCAGCAGCGCACAGCGTCAGATGCCAATAGTCATAGTAGTAGTATTGTTCCTCGTCAGTCGGGTCCGCATTGCAGAATACACGCATCATCATTCGCGCGCAAGAAAGAAGAGAAGGAGGGGGGGAGGGGGTTGCGGGTGCGCGCGACGCACTCGCGCACGAACAGTGCGGCTGGCGCGGCGACAGCTCAGACACGGGGGACACAATCAACAGCTGCTGGATTCAGACAGTGAATTTGGTTTTGACTCGGATGTCCTTGATCGTAATCATGTGCCGCGCGCACACACACACACACACACACACACACACAGAGAGGGAGAAAAAAAGAGACACGGAAGCGGAAACGACCACGGCACCACGCAGCCATGCGCAGCTCATTGATCTTGGTTGGAGATTGGAAACAGTAAGGTCATCTCGCGCGCAGCAGCGCACATCACCTGTAGCAAAGATATTCTCATTTCAAATCATAGCCGCGAAGCACAAACGCAACTGCCAGCAGGGGTTCTTTGGGGCGTTTCCCACGCTCGGGCAAACCGGTGTCACCCAGCGCATTCGAACCCCATCGCGCAGCACCAGCAGCACCCACCGCCTCGCAGGCCGCAGCGTGCCTCACATGGTTGCGCAGTACGCTCCACACCGGCCCACCGCGAGCAGCCCCTCGGCTTCTCTTTACCATGGCCCCGGCCCGTCTTTGGAGGTCAGCACACACACACACACACACACACACACTCAAACACCACGCAGCAGCGCACAGCGTCAGATGCCAATAGTCATAGTAGTAGTATTGTTCCTCGTCAGTCGGGTCCGCATTGCAGAATACACGCATCATCATTCGCGCGCAAGAAAGAAGAGAAGGAGGGGGGGAGGGGGTTGCGGGTGCGCGCGACGCACTCGCGCACGAACAGTGCGGCTGGCGCGGCGACAGCTCAGACACGGGGGACACAATCAACAGCTGCTGGATTCAGACAGTGAATTTGGTTTTGACTCGGATGTCCTTGATCGTAATCATGTGCCGCGCGCACACACACACACACACGCACAGAGAGAGAGAGAAAAAAAGAGACACGGAAGCGGAAACGACCACGGCACCACGCAGCCATGCGCAGCTCATTGATCTTGGTTGGAGATTGGAAACAGTAAGGTCATCTCGCGCGCAGCAGCGCACATCACCTGTAGCAAAGATATTCTCATTTCAAATCATAGCCGCGAAGCACAAACGCAACTGCCAGCAGGGGTTCTTTGGGGCGTTTCCCACGCTCGGGCAAACCGGTGTCACCCAGCGCATTCGAACCCCATCGCGCAGCACCAGCAGCACCCGCCGCCTCGCAGGCCGCAGCGTGCCTCACATGGTTGCGCAGTACGCTCCACACCGGCCCACCGCGAGCAGCCCCTCGGCTTCTCTTTACCATGGCCCAGGCCCGTCTTTGGAGGTCAGCACACACACACACACTCAAACACCACGCAGCAGCGCACAGCGTCAGATGCCAATAGTCATAGTAGTAGTATTGTTCCTCGTCAGTCGGGTCCGCATTGCAGAATACACGCATCATCATTCGCGCGCAAGAAAGAAGAGAAGGAGGGGGGGGGGTTGCGGGTGCGCGCGACGCACTCGCGCACGAACAGTGCGGCTGGCGCGGCGACAGCTCAGACACGGGGGACACAATCAACAGCTGCTGGATTCAGACAGTGAATTTGGTTTTGACTCGGATGTCCTTGATCGTAATCATGTGCCGCGCGCACACACACACACACACACGCACAGAGAGAGAGAGAGAGAAAAAAAGAGACACGGAAGCGGAAACGACCACGGCACCACGCAGCCATGCGCAGCTCATTGATCTTGGTTGGAGATTGGAAACAGTAAGGTCATCTCGCGCGCAGCAGCGCACATCACCTGTAGCAAAGATATTCTCATTTCAAATCATAGCCGCGAAGCACAAACGCAACTGCCAGCAGGGGTTCTTTGGGGCGTTTCCCACGCTCGGGCAAACCGGTGTCACCCAGCGCATTCGAACCCCATCGCGCAGCACCAGCAGCACCCACCGCCTCGCAGGCCGCAGCGTGCCTCACATGGTTGCGCAGTACGCTCCACACCGGCCCACCGCGAGCAGCCCCTCGGCTTCTCTTTACCATGGCCCAGGCCCGTCTTTGGGGGTCAGCACACACACACACACTCAAACACCACGCAGCAGCGCACAGCGTCAGATGCCAATAGTCATAGTAGTAGTATTGTTCCTCGTCAGTCGGGTCCGCATTGCAGAATACACGCATCATCATTCGCGCGCAAGAAAGAAGAGAAGGAGGGGGGGGGGTTGCGGGTGCGCGCGACGCACTCGCGCACGAACAGTGCGGCTGGCGCGGCGACAGCTCAGACACGGGGGACACAATCAACAGCTGCTGGATTCAGACAGTGAATTTGGTTTTGACTCGGATGTCCTTGATCGTAATCATGTGCCGCGCGCACACACACACACACACGCACAGAGAGAGAGAGAAAAAAGAGACACGGAAGCGGAAACGACCACGGCACCACGCAGCCATGCGCAGCTCATTGATCTTGGTTGGAGATTGGAAACAGTAAGGTCATCTCGCGCGCAGCAGCGCACATCACCTGTAGCAAAGATATTCTCATTTCAAATCATAGCCGCGAAGCACAAACGCAACTGCCAGCAGGGGTTCTTTGGGGCGTTTCCCACGCTCGGGCAAACCGGTGTCACCCAGCGCATTCGAACCCCATCGCGCAGCACCAGCAGCACCCACCGCCTCGCAGGCCGCAGCGTGCCTCACATGGTTGCGCAGTACGCTCCACACCGGCCCACCGCGAGCAGCCCCTCGGCTTCTCTTTACCATGGCCCAGGCCCGTCTTTGGGGGTCAGCACACACACACACACTCAAACACCACGCAGCAGCGCACAGCGTCAGATGCCAATAGTCATAGTAGTAGTATTGTTCCTCGTCAGTCGGGTCCGCATTGCAGAATACACGCATCATCATTCGCGCGCAAGAAAGAAGAGAAGGAGGGGGAGGGGTTGCGGGTGCGCGCGACGCACTCGCGCACGAACAGTGCGGCTGGCGCGGCGACAGCTCAGACACGGGGGACACAATCAACAGCTGCTGGATTCAGACAGTGAATTTGGTTTTGACTCGGATGTCCTTGATCGTAATCATGTGCCGCGCGCACACACACACACACACACACAGAGAGAGAGAGAAAAAAGAGACACGGAAGCGGAAACGACCACGGCACCACGCAGCCATGCGCAGCTCATTGATCTTGGTTGGAGATTGGAAACAGTAAGGTCATCTCGCGCAGCAGCGCACATCACCTGTAGCAAAGATATTCTCATTTCAAATCATAGCCGCGAAGCACAAACGCAACTGCCAGCAGGGGTTCTTTGGGGCGTTTCCCACGCTCGGGCAAACCGGTGTCACCCAGCGCATTCGAACCCCATCGCGCAGCACCAGCAGCACCCACCGCCTCGCAGGCCGCAGCGTGCCTCACATGGTTGCGCAGTACGCTCCACACCGGCCCACCGCGAGCAGCCCCTCGGCTTCTCTTTACCATGGCCCAGGCCCGTCTTTGGGGGTCAGCACACACACACACACTCAAACACCACGCAGCAGCGCACAGCGTCAGATGCCAATAGTCATAGTAGTAGTATTGTTCCTCGTCAGTCGGGTCCGCATTGCAGAATACACGCATCATCATTCGCGCGCAAGAAAGAAGAGAAGGAGGGGGGGAAGGGGTTGCGGGTGCGCGCGACGCACTCGCGCACGAACAGTGCGGCTGGCGCGGCGACAGCTCAGACACGGGGGACACAATCAACAGCTGCTGGATTCAGACAGTGAATTTGGTTTTGACTCGGATGTCCTTGATCGTAATCATGTGCCGCGCGCACACACACACACACACGCACAGAGAGAGAGAGAAAAAAAGAGACACGGAAGCGGAAACGACCACGGCACCACGCAGCCATGCGCAGCTCATTGATCTTGGTTGGAGATTGGAAACAGTAAGGTCATCTCGCGCGCAGCAGCGCACATCACCTGTAGCAAAGATATTCTCATTTCAAATCATAGCCGCGAAGCACAAACGCAACTGCCAGCAGGGGTTCTTTGGGGCGTTTCCCACGCTCGGGCAAACCGGTGTCACCCAGCGCATTCGAACCCCATCGCGCAGCACCAGCAGCACCCACCGCCTCGCAGGCCGCAGCGTGCCTCACATGGTTGCGCAGTACGCTCCACACCGGCCCACCGCGAGCAGCCCCTCGGCTTCTCTTTACCATGGCCCAGGCCCGTCTTTGGGGGTCAGCACACACACACACACTCAAACACCACGCAGCAGCGCACAGCGTCAGATGCCAATAGTCATAGTAGTAGTATTGTTCCTCGTCAGTCGGGTCCGCATTGCAGAATACACGCATCATCATTCGCGCGCAAGAAAGAAGAGAAGGAGGGGGAGGGGGTTGCGGGTGCGCGCGACGCACTCGCGCACGAACAGTGCGGCTGGCGCGGCGACAGCTCAGACACGGGGGACACAATCAACAGCTGCTGGATTCAGACAGTGAATTTGGTTTTGACTCGGATGTCCTTGATCGTAATCATGTGCCGCGCGCACACACACACACACACGCACAGAGAGAGAGAGAAAAAAAGAGACACGGAAGCGGAAACGACCACGGCACCACGCAGCCACGCGCAGCTCATTGATCTTGGTTGGAGATTGGAAACAGTAAGGTCATCTCGCGCGCAGCAGCGCACATCACCTGTAGCAAAGATATTCTCATTTCAAATCATAGCCGCGAAGCACAAACGCAACTGCCAGCAGGGGTTCTTTGGGGCGTTTCCCACGCTCGGGCAAACCGGTGTCACCCAGCGCATTCGAACCCCATCGCGCAGCACCAGCAGCACCCACCGCCTCGCAGGCCGCAGCGTGCCTCACATGGTTGCGCAGTACGCTCCACACCGGCCCACCGCGAGCAGCCCCTCGGCTTCTCTTTACCATGGCCCCGGCCCGTCTTTGGAGGTCAGCACACACACACACACACTCAAACACCACGCAGCAGCGCACAGCGTCAGATGCCAATAGTCATAGTAGTAGTATTGTTCCTCGTCAGTCGGGTCCGCATTGCAGAATACACGCATCATCATTCGCGCGCAAGAAAGAAGAGAAGGAGGGGGGGAGGGGGTTGCGGGTGCGCGCGACGCACTCGCGCACGAACAGTGCGGCTGGCGCGGCGACAGCTCAGACACGGGGGACACAATCAACAGCTGCTGGATTCAGACAGTGAATTTGGTTTTGACTCGGATGTCCTTGATCGTAATCATGTGCCGCGCGCACACACACACACACACGCACAGAGAGAGAGAGAAAAAAAGAGACACGGAAGCGGAAACGACCACGGCACCACGCAGCCATGCGCAGCTCATTGATCTTGGTTGGAGATTGGAAACAGTAAGGTCATCTCGCGCGCAGCAGCGCACATCACCTGTAGCAAAGATATTCTCATTTCAAATCATAGCCGCGAAGCACAAACGCAACTGCCAGCAGGGGTTCTTTGGGGCGTTTCCCACGCTCGGGCAAACCGGTGTCACCCAGCGCATTCGAACCCCATCGCGCAGCACCAGCAGCACCCACCGCCTCGCAGGCCGCAGCGTGCCTCACATGGTTGCGCAGTACGCTCCACACCGGCCCACCGCGAGCAGCCCCTCGGCTTCTCTTTACCATGGCCCAGGCCCGTCTTTGGGGGTCAGCACACACACACACACTCAAACACCACGCAGCAGCGCACAGCGTCAGATGCCAATAGTCATAGTAGTAGTATTGTTCCTCGTCAGTCGGGTCCGCATTGCAGAATACACGCATCATCATTCGCGCGCAAGAAAGAAGAGAAGGAGGGGGAGGGGTTGCGGGTGCGCGCGACGCACTCGCGCACGAACAGTGCGGCTGGCGCGGCGACAGCTCAGACACGGGGGACACAATCAACAGCTGCTGGATTCAGACAGTGAATTTGGTTTTGACTCGGATGTCCTTGATCGTAATCATGTGCCGCGCGCACACACACACACACAGCACAGAGAGGGAGAAAAAAAGAGACACGGAAGCGGAAACGACCACGGCACCACGCAGCCATGCGCAGCTCATTGATCTTGGTTGGAGATTGGAAACAGTAAGGTCATCTCGCGCGCAGCAGCGCACATCACCTGTAGCAAAGATATTCTCATTTCAAATCATAGCCGCGAAGCACAAACGCAACTGCCAGCAGGGGTTCTTTGGGGCGTTTCCCACGCTCGGGCAAACCGGTGTCACCCAGCGCATTCGAACCCCATCGCGCAGCACCAGCAGCACCCACCGCCTCGCAGGCCGCAGCGTGCCTCACATGGTTGCGCAGTACGCTCCACACCGGCCCACCGCGAGCAGCCCCTCGGCTTCTCTTTACCATGGCCCAGGCCCGTCTTTGGGGGTCAGCACACACACACACACACTCAAACACCACGCAGCAGCGCACAGCGTCAGATGCCAATAGTCATAGTAGTAGTATTGTTCCTCGTCAGTCGGGTCCGCATTGCAGAATACACGCATCATCATTCGCGCGCAAGAAAGAAGAGAAGGAGGGGGGGAGGGGGTTGCGGGTGCGCGCGACGCACTCGCGCACGAACAGTGCGGCTGGCGCGGCGACAGCTCAGACACGGGGGACACAATCAACAGCTGCTGGATTCAGACAGTGAATTTGGTTTTGACTCGGATGTCCTTGATCGTAATCATGTGCCGCGCGCACACACACACACACACGCACAGAGAGAGAGAGAAAAAAAGAGACACGGAAGCGGAAACGACCACGGCACCACGCAGCCATGCGCAGCTCATTGATCTTGGTTGGAGATTGGAAACAGTAAGGTCATCTCGCGCGCAGCAGCGCACATCACCTGTAGCAAAGATATTCTCATTTCAAATCATAGCCGCGAAGCACAAACGCAACTGCCAGCAGGGGTTCTTTGGGGCGTTTCCCACGCTCGGGCAAACCGGTGTCACCCAGCGCATTCGAACCCCATCGCGCAGCACCAGCAGCACCCGCCGCCTCGCAGGCCGCAGCGTGCCTCACATGGTTGCGCAGTACGCTCCACACCGGCCCACCGCGAGCAGCCCCTCGGCTTCTCTTTACCATGGCCCAGGCCCGTCTTTGGGGGTCAGCACACACACACACACTCAAACACCACGCAGCAGCGCACAGCGTCAGATGCCAATAGTCATAGTAGTAGTATTGTTCCTCGTCAGTCGGGTCCGCATTGCAGAATACACGCATCATCATTCGCGCGCAAGAAAGAAGAGAAGGAGGGGGAGGGGGTTGCGGGTGCGCGCGACGCACTCGCGCACGAACAGTGCGGCTGGCGCGGCGACAGCTCAGACACGGGGGACACAATCAACAGCTGCTGGATTCAGACAGTGAATTTGGTTTTGACTCGGATGTCCTTGATCGTAATCATGTGCCGCGCGCACACACACACACACACACGCACAGAGAGAGAGAGAGAGAAAAAAAGAGACACGGAAGCGGAAACGACCACGGCACCACGCAGCCATGCGCAGCTCATTGATCTTGGTTGGAGATTGGAAACAGTAAGGTCATCTCGCGCGCAGCAGCGCACATCACCTGTAGCAAAGATATTCTCATTTCAAATCATAGCCGCGAAGCACAAACGCAACTGCCAGCAGGGGTTCTTTGGGGCGTTTCCCACGCTCGGGCAAACCGGTGTCACCCAGCGCATTCGAACCCCATCGCGCAGCACCAGCAGCACCCACCGCCTCGCAGGCCGCAGCGTGCCTCACATGGTTGCGCAGTACGCTCCACACCGGCCCACCGCGAGCAGCCCCTCGGCTTCTCTTTACCATGGCCCAGGCCCGTCTTTGGGGGTCAGCACACACACACACACTCAAACACCACGCAGCAGCGCACAGCGTCAGATGCCAATAGTCATAGTAGTAGTATTGTTCCTCGTCAGTCGGGTCCGCATTGCAGAATACACGCATCATCATTCGCGCGCAAGAAAGAAGAGAAGGAGGGGGGGAGGGGGTTGCGGGTGCGCGCGACGCACTCGCGCACGAACAGTGCGGCTGGCGCGGCGACAGCTCAGACACGGGGGACACAATCAACAGCTGCTGGATTCAGACAGTGAATTTGGTTTTGACTCGGATGTCCTTGATCGTAATCATGTGCCGCGCGCACACACACACACACACACACACGCATAGAGAGAGAGAGAGAGAAAAAAAGAGACACGGAAGCGGAAACGACCACGGCACCACGCAGCCACGCGCAGCTCATTGATCTTGGTTGGAGATTGGAAACAGTAAGGTCATCTCGCGCGCAGCAGCGCACATCACCTGTAGCAAAGATATTCTCATTTCAAATCATAGCCGCGAAGCACAAACGCAACTGCCAGCAGGGGTTCTTTGGGGCGTTTCCCACGCTCGGGCAAACCGGTGTCACCCAGCGCATTCGAACCCCATCGCGCAGCACCAGCAGCACCCACCGCCTCGCAGGCCGCAGCGTGCCTCACATGGTTGCGCAGTACGCTCCACACCGGCCCACCGCGATCAGCCCCTCGGCTTCTCTTTACCATGGCCCAGGCCCGTCTTTGGGGGTCAGCACACACACACACACTCAAACACCACGCAGCAGCGCACAGCGTCAGATGCCAATAGTCATAGTAGTAGTATTGTTCCTCGTCAGTCGGGTCCGCATTGCAGAATACACGCATCATCATTCGCGCGCAAGAAAGAAGAGAAGGAGGGGGAGGGGGTTGCGGGTGCGCGCGACGCACTCGCGCACGAACAGTGCGGCTGGCGCGGCGACAGCTCAGACACGGGGGACACAATCAACAGCTGCTGGATTCAGACAGTGAATTTGGTTTTGACTCGGATGTCCTTGATCGTAATCATGTGCCGCGCGCACACACACACACACACACACACAGAGAGGGAGAAAAAAAGAGACACGGAAGCGGAAACGACCACGGCACCACGCAGCCATGCGCAGCTCATTGATCTTGGTTGGAGATTGGAAACAGTAAGGTCATCTCGCGCGCAGCAGCGCACATCACCTGTAGCAAAGATATTCTCATTTCAAATCATAGCCGCGAAGCACAAACGCAACTGCCAGCAGGGGTTCTTTGGGGCGTTTCCCACGCTCGGGCAAACCGGTGTCACCCAGCGCATTCGAACCCCATCGCGCAGCACCAGCAGCACCCGCCGCCTCGCAGGCCGCAGCGTGCCTCACATGGTTGCGCAGTACGCTCCACACCGGCCCACCGCGAGCAGCCCCTCGGCTTCTCTTTACCATGGCCCAGGCCCGTCTTTGGGGGTCAGCACACACACACACACTCAAACACCACGCAGCAGCGCACAGCGTCAGATGCCAATAGTCATAGTAGTAGTATTGTTCCTCGTCAGTCGGGTCCGCATTGCAGAATACACGCATCATCATTCGCGCGCAAGAAAGAAGAGAAGGAGGGGGAGGGGTTGCGGGTGCGCGCGACGCACTCGCGCACGAACAGTGCGGCTGGCGCGGCGACAGCTCAGACACGGGGGACACAATCAACAGCTGCTGGATTCAGACAGTGAATTTGGTTTTGACTCGGATGTCCTTGATCGTAATCATGTGCCGCGCGCACACACACACACACACGCACAGAGAGAGAGAGAGAGAAAAAAAGAGACACGGAAGCGGAAACGACCACGGCACCACGCAGCCATGCGCAGCTCATTGATCTTGGTTGGAGATTGGAAACAGTAAGGTCATCTCGCGCGCAGCAGCGCACATCACCTGTAGCAAAGATATTCTCATTTCAAATCATAGCCGCGAAGCACAAACGCAACTGCCAGCAGGGGTTCTTTGGGGCGTTTCCCACGCTCGGGCAAACCGGTGTCACCCAGCGCATTCGAACCCCATCGCGCAGCACCAGCAGCACCCACCGCCTCGCAGGCCGCAGCGTGCCTCACATGGTTGCGCAGTACGCTCCACACCGGCCCACCGCGAGCAGCCCCTCGGCTTCTCTTTACCATGGCCCAGGCCCGTCTTTGGGGGTCAGCACACACACACACACTCAAACACCACGCAGCAGCGCACAGCGTCAGATGCCAATAGTCATAGTAGTAGTATTGTTCCTCGTCAGTCGGGTCCGCATTGCAGAATACACGCATCATCATTCGCGCGCAAGAAAGAAGAGAAGGAGGGGGGGAGGGGGTTGCGGGTGCGCGCGACGCACTCGCGCACGAACAGTGCGGCTGGCGCGGCGACAGCTCAGACACGGGGGACACAATCAACAGCTGCTGGATTCAGACAGTGAATTTGGTTTTGACTCGGATGTCCTTGATCGTAATCATGTGCCGCGCGCACACACACACACACACACACACGCATAGAGAGAGAGAGAGAGAAAAAAAGAGACACGGAAGCGGAAACGACCACGGCACCACGCAGCCACGCGCAGCTCATTGATCTTGGTTGGAGATTGGAAACAGTAAGGTCATCTCGCGCGCAGCAGCGCACATCACCTGTAGCAAAGATATTCTCATTTCAAATCATAGCCGCGAAGCACAAACGCAACTGCCAGCAGGGGTTCTTTGGGGCGTTTCCCACGCTCGGGCAAACCGGTGTCACCCAGCGCATTCGAACCCCATCGCGCAGCACCAGCAGCACCCGCCGCCTCGCAGGCCGCAGCGTGCCTCACATGGTTGCGCAGTACGCTCCACACCGGCCCACCGCGATCAGCCCCTCGGCTTCTCTTTACCATGGCCCCGGCCCGTCTTTGGAGGTCAGCACACACACACACACACACATACTCAAACACCACGCAGCAGCGCACAGCGTCAGATGCCAATAGTCATAGTAGTAGTATTGTTCCTCGTCAGTCGGGTCCGCATTGCAGAATACACGCATCATCATTCGCGCGCAAGAAAGAAGAGGGGGCAGGGGAGTAAAAGCATGGGTAATCGCATATTCTTCACGCTTCATGTAGCTCGAAGTTTTACTGAGTGAGAGCGAGGGTGATAAAATGTCGCGTAGAAAGCGGAGATAGACTGTACTTGATGTGTTTATTCTTTCAAAGCTACTCTTTCTCTCGATCTTCAGGGAGCGATGTGCAGAACAAGAGCAGATGGTCAGCGGGCGAGGAGACCACGGTATGGAAGATACGAGGATAGTAGATAGTGGGAGAAGTGCACAATTGGGCTGGGTAACCGTAGGGAGGAGACATCGTCATATCAGAACAGCCCATGCGGACATGGTTCACCTCACTCGAAAAAAACAATTTTTTTCAGTGGATTACTGAGTGAAATGAAAGAATCAGGTTTCACAAGGGAGGCGTTCACTGCACCGGCATGAGGGGCAGGCAGGGCTGAGGAGGCCGCCTCCGGGGTCGGTCGGGTGGACTCTCACCACGGGGAGTATGGGTTCTAGACATTTTGCGGATATGATATGCAGTGCCAGTCGCCTTTGCGACAGGGTACCCGATCTTGCGTTAGTGTAGAGAAGGGCAGGGATGTAAGCACTGTCGCGCAGGTGTCTGCAATTGGGATGAAACGAAACTATTGGATGGGAGAAACAACTTTCCCATCGGAACACAAAAAAAAAAACTCGCACAACGGTTAAAAAAGCAAACAGAGCATCCGAGGAAGGCATCGAGCACCGCTTCAGCTGTGGAAAACGTCTGTTAGTACGTGTTCCTTCGTACTCGCACGCGTTCCTGTCCATCGGGAGCGCGCGTGTCTGTGTGTGTGAGTGTGTGTGTGTGTGTGTGTGTGTGTGTGTGTGTGTGTGTGTCAGTGAGAAATTGGATCTAGAAGCCCTCGTGCTCCGATTCAGGAAAGCGGATGTAATGGGCCGTGCGGTTCGCGAGAACCGCCACAAAACTTAGCTCACCTGCGGAGGCCACCAGACAGGCTACGGGGGCGTCAAAGACCACATCGTGAAGAAACTGAAATGACCAGAGCGGCGCCTGGGGGGGCGGGGAGTCACCTGAGACCGTCTGAGAAGCCACCACGGACCACAGGGAGACGGTACCGTTGGAGTGCCCCAGAAGGATTATATTCGTGAAAGCAAAAGAGGAGCAGTTCGCAAACAGAAGCGCTGTGATGCACGAATTGACCATTCGCGTGGAGTAATCGGGGGCGGCAGACATGAGGAGCGCGACCATGTTTAGCTGTGTGAGCATCACACCAGCAGCGGAAAAAATGACGATGGATTTCGCCTTGGCGGCGTAATACAACCCAGTGTGACTATCGAAGGAAATAGCCTTGACGGGGGTGCTGTCAACTTGGGTGGAGAAGGAGGTGGCGAAGGTGAAGGTGGTGGATAAGACGGAGAGACGCCAGCCAGACACCGCCGACTCCTTCTCGTACGCCACTAGCAAGTTGCCTTCTTCTAAAAGGTGCAGACTCGACACCGGACCTGCTTCCCGTAGCACTGCAGCAACACAGTCCAGCACCGCAACAAGAGAGAAACGGATCTGGGTGCTTTCGCGGCTGTAAACGATCACCTTGCCTGAATCCGTGCCCACGCACACTATACTGCCACGCGCGGAAGCGCACAGACAGCGTACGCCCCCGGTACCCGAGGACAACACTGGTTGAATCGTCGCCAACACCCGGTGCCCTCGCGCAGCTGTGCAGATAATGCAGTCCATGTCTCGATCGTAAGAGAGAAGATGCACCGCCTTTGCCAAAACCGCGGTGCTCACCTCATCGCACATGAAACATGTGTCATCCGCAAATAGTGCGGCGGAAATGCCGCCCTCTGCCCTCCCCACTACTTGCGCACACCGACATGGCTGCGTTGTGACGTCCGCGGCGGCCGCTACCATGTACGCCTGCGTGGAACGCACCTGCTGCGCATCCCTACGGGCCGCGTGCGCCTCTTTGCTGAACAGTTGTAGCGGCGTCTGGCCAAAGTTGTCCACAGAAGCGACAATGGACTTGCGCTCCTCCTCCGTGGCGGCGTTGTTGATAGCGCGGTCGACTCCTTCTTTGTAAGAAAGAGGACTGAAGACGTTGAGCGCCTCCACAGCCCCCTGCCCGACTTGCTTGCAGCCGAAGATGAGGTCGATCCACCGATGCAAATGTCGACTCACAATCTCGCTCTCCAGAGACAGCGCATTCATGTACACGAACGTTGCCGCACTCCCCCCACACCAGGGCGGCAGCTCCACATCGTCCAGCACCACCCCGTCGCTTCGGGTGCCTAAAGGCACCTGGTTACGATTTTCCAAGAACTCTGACACGCGAAAAAATTGAGGAATGAGCTCCTTGACATCTCCCCTGCTGAGCCCCCTGCCATTCGCCCACGCCTCTGCGACGCTGTGGAAGAGCCGATCGGCGATGTCCAGCCTGCCGCCCTGGAAGCGGATAGCGCGAGAGGTGAACGGCTGTAGGCGAATGAGGTAATACAAGACTATGGCAGCAGTGCTATAGTGCGTTCCGTGGTGATACGGCGAATCTGCGACTGGGTCGGAAGCGATCCAATCCATGTAGCGTTCTCGGAGCTGTCTCGCATTCACCTCATTCAGCGCACCTACGGGTTTACTGAGGTCTCGATACGCACTTGCGTCCTCAAGGTTGAGTGTGTTTTCGGTGTAGCGACTCAGGACCCACGGCATTACGGGATACTGGCCCAAGTTGGATGTTGTCCGCGACGCCGCGTCGTTTAGAACACGCAGGTACATGTAGTTGCTGCACTCCCTCCGCACCCATCGCCGCGTCCAAATGCTGAGCCTGGCCAGCTTCTCATTGAAGGAGTATGCCGCAATGCCTGACAAAAGAGGATCCGTGTTACTTTCAAAACACGCGAAGAGCCGATCGCGGCATGCCTTTGAGAAGGACAACTCGCCGTCCAATAAAACGAGAAACACGCACTTGCCCGACTCCAGCACCACCTCCAGCCCAGCGGAAAGGTGCTGGAAGAGGCGCTGATGGACAGACGTGATACTACCGAGTGGGAAGCGCCATACTAATGCGTTGCTTCCTTTGGCAGATTCAGTTCGCAACTGGCGGTAGTACTGCGAGTACCGGAAAGCTGCCTGCGACGATGTGCTGCCGCTGCCCTTGTCATCACCCGACAAGAAGAGCCGGAAGGCCTGCTGAAGCCGAGATGATTTGGCGTAGGACCTCTGCGAAGCGGTGTGCACCCGCACTTTCTCCGCGAAAAAATCGCCGGATGGGGTCACTGCGCTGCAGCTGATGATGATGAGCTCCTGCCGTGTGAGAACGCAGGTGCTGATGTAACTTTCTGTGCCGAGCACGAGATAAGCGTTGCTCACAAACACCACCGACCCACCAGCGCCATGACCGGCGACTTTCGCTATCACTGCGTGAGCATTGGGACGCAGCGTCCCAGCTGGGTCCCGCGCCTCCTGCTGTTGCAGAGGTAAGCACGCTGGTGGAGCGTACCGAATGTAAAAGCTGAGCGGGTCACTGGTGACCTCGTCGACGTTTTCTGAGACGTGGCGGCAACATCGACTGACAGCTCCGTTGTCCTCCATCGACCACTCGCTGCACAAAGTGCCTTCGGCATCGCCGACAGCACCGCAACCGTTGATCACTGAGAAGTAAGGGTAACGACTTGCTGGAGACGCCAGCAGTGCTGGGTCCACAAATGTCGTTGTCAGGAAGGTGCCCTCCCATAGCTTCCAGTGCGCAGCGACCATGGCTGCCACGTGACGTCCTCGGCGCCCCCATTCGGTGAGGCAAGCGGTGGTGTAGCGTCTGCTCAGGCGCAGGTGCTCGTCAGGCCTCGCCATAACAAACTCGTACGACAATCCCATAAAAGACTGAAGCAGCTGCCCGACGTCGGCTAGGTGCTGGCGTATCCAAACTGCAAAGGCCTCTGGAGATGCAATGGGAGGCAGCAGAAGATCGAACCCCCCGTGAAATGCGTCCACCGCCGGCGAGGCACAAACGAAGAGAGAACTCATAAGAGCGTTCTTCTGGTTCGCCAACAACACCGCCTCCCACAACATCACCATTTTGTGAATGCTTGGATGTCCATCGTCATCAGTGCTGCCCCAGACACACAACGTCACCTGAAAAAGCCGACCAACAACGACCCTCAGGAGCTTTATTCCCGGCATAGGGGAAGAGAAGAGCGTGTCCGCGCAGCTGTAGGCCATGTCAACAACCACGCCTACCTTGGAAGCGTCTAGCCTATAAAACGAGGCACTCGTCACGTACACGAACCACTCAAACAGTGCCGTTCGCGCGACCTTTACAACCTCGGCGTTGCACTTCCACCGAGTGAGCAAAAATTGGTAGAAGAATCCGACCGCCGCTGGCGGAACGGCACCGCCGCTGACGAGACGCTGCAGAACGTATTTGCCCAGCTCGATGGTGTTGCGCTTAACCGCCGCGGTGCTGCCGTCGCATGCGCACTCAATGGCATGCTCCGAGGCCTTGAGCCATACAAATGAGAGAAAAGCCTTGCGAGCATCCTCAGCACGGTTACCGACACCCGTGACCTCTGCCGAGAGCGCACGGTGGAGTGCCAAAACGTACCTGCTCATCGTTATGCCGCCGCTAGCAGTGGCGACAAAGTCTGTGCTCGACACCATAGATGTAGCGTGCGTGAAGAACAGGGTCTTGCATGCGTTGTACACGCTCTCCATCTCCTCCGACGGGCCCATCAAGTCCAAACCGAAGCTGCGCGCCTCGTACGTCGTCGGTTCTGGCAGCACCTCCCACTCCTCCTCGTCCGCGTCCGCGTCAGTGGAGGCACCGCTAACGGACAACGTTGCACCGTCGTCTTCCCGAACACCTCTGCCTAGTGCATCCACGTTCACCCCCGGCTGCATAGCAACATGTTCTTTCGGAGAGAGAGCCACCAGCACTGGCCACATGAGCAAATCAATCAGGTTAGCCGCTTTATTACTCTGGTAGAGAGACTTCCCGAGCGACATCGAGATGGGGTAGGTTTTGGCGAGCCAGTGAACCACCTCGCACACCAAATTCTTTAGCGCAGCGACAGGAGCTGTGTACTGCGCCACCGCCAGCGAGGACGCCACTGAGGCGCCAACTTTCACCCCTTTTTCATCGCCAATGGCCTTCCTCATGCGGCGCAGCGCTGCGAGTACGAGTCTAAGACGTCTCCAACGACTCGCCGCTAGCGAAATATTCTCTGCCAAGGTACCGGTGACCTCCACGGAGGCACTACTGAAGTAGCCGCGAACAGTCACTTCCTCCGACGTCACGGGAGTGGCGCGCAAAAGCAACTGGCACTGGGACTTGAGAACATGCAAGATAACCGTCAGAAGCCCTTGCATTTCTGTTTTTCCACTCCACCCCGCGGTGGTGTAACCCGAATTAGACGAGCTTATGACCCATAGGCGGCCCATGTACCCCTGCACGAGGATGTCCATCAGCTCGCGTTGGTGGCAATGCGGCTCCATTGCCCTCGAGATGCACTCAGCCTTGGTCACTGAGCACGCTTCACGGAAACGCTTCGAGTTCAGAAAACACATCACAAAAAGTCGCAGCGTCAGTGCGACACTGACGGGGTGGGAGTTGCCGGAGAGCATCGTTGTGAACCACCAGTCCGGCACAACCGAGACGAACGTGCTGAGAAAAGCGTCAGTGCCGTCATTCAATGTCATCTCCAGTACCTCGTTGAGACAACGAAGAAGCATATTGCGAACGAGCACGAGGTACACGAATGACGTGCTAGGCAACTTGCTGCCCAAAAAGCTCTCCATCGTGAGGCTCGGTCCGCATTGGCTGGGCCCTGGTAGGGTCATCAACGCCGCCATGAGAACTCGCTCCATCAACTCATCCCTCCCGTAGCTGGTGAGAAGCACACACTTCACCAGCTCGATCGCCATTGCAAGCCGTGGAAACGGCACGTACTCGCGCAGCAGACCAAAAACAAATCCGTTTACGAAGTCAGCGGCCAGAAAGCGCGCCGCGTTGAGCCCGGCTAACGGGTTTGACAATGACACCAGCTGCTGCAACGTCTCCATGGCTGTTATCCAGGTGTCAGCTGATAGATTTGAAAGCAAACGCCAGTTAAAAAATATGTGCTCTAGCGGCAGCAGGTTCCAGAGCAGCTGCCCATGTACGGCATGCCCGTGCTGGTCGCGGTAGCGCACTGTTTGCAGGCAGAGACCCAGTAGCTCCGTTACGGCGGTGGGGTTGTGGAGGTACACTTGAGGGTGATATGCAACGTGCTCAGCAAACTGCGCCATGAACCGGTGCTGGCTACGCGGAAGCAACCCTGTCTGGCCGCTCATAAAACTCATCACACGCAGCATCTGGTACGCCGTCTGCTGAACCGCTGCAAGACTTCCCCCCGTTTCCTCTTCTGAGACAGTATCGTTGTTTGTCTCGGTTGCGAAGTCCCTCACATGCTCGGCATCGAGCACACCCGCAGCGATGCACCGCATCCACCGCATCCACTCCCAATGAGCGCCGTTGCACAGTAGTGCGGTCATGCTGTTTGTGCGACTGTCTCGGGGAGGACGGTAGTACCCGTGCAGATACAGCTCAGACATGGCCGGTGCAGCGATGTTTCGCAACACCCACTGCTTGTTGTTCCAGTATCCGAAGACGCTGTTGACCTGCGCCATCGCAAAAACGTGCACGTCGATAAGTCGCAGCGTTGGGGGGTAAAACAGTACCACATGCTGTTCCCGCAGTATGGACTCCAGCGAAGCACTGTGCAGGGACGCCTCCACAGATCGCACGACCTCCTCGGGTAAGAAGGGTGCGTGGAAGTCATAAACCTGCTGTCCTGCGCTGTCCCACACTTGGTTCGACGGATACGGTCCCATTGCATAAAGGGAGGCGATCTGCGATTGCGACACACCGCACCCGTAAAGCTGAAAGCTGATGAATCGTAGTGTGGCAAGGTTGCCGGGGGTGTCCTCTGGGGAGCCAATGGTGACCACTAAATCGCGACTCTGCATGGATGGGAAAGGTGCCGCCACGGAAGCTGCCACCTCAAGCCCTCCGGAGGGGTACGGGCACCCCTTGAGCGCCACCTCCACACCGTTTAAATACATTTTCAGCTGTGACACAGACATTCTACCGCGAGCATGTGATGTGGCAACATGAACCCACCGCTGCTCCGGGAGTGCGGGCAGCTCAACCACCGTCACATCCCCGCCGATATCGCAAAGGTACAAGCAGCACTTGCGTTGAGTGTGTACCGCAAGAGACAAGCACACGTGTCGCCCCATCGCATCCCACTCGAGCTGCCACAGCACCACGCGCCCCTCATATCGGTTGGAGAGAGAGACGGGATCTATGTAGACCCACATTGCAGTACAGTATGCATCCAGCGGCGGCCAAGTGACGCCAGAGCACGTCACGAGTCCCCTGGCCCCACCACCCTCACCGAAAAAAATGTAATCCGGGTAGTGGCGGACATCTCTCTCGCCGTCGGAATGAGCGGAAAGCCCCTCTAGCCACACGCGCTGCGCCTTCTGAACCGCCGCTATAGTTGATGCGCGTGCGAAGAAAAGTGGCAACAATTTTTTATTGCACACATTTGAGGTACATCGAATCCACGTGAAGTGATCCCACCCTGCAACGAAGTCAGCAATGTAGGAGCTGGGTACTGTCACGCCAGAGTGCAGCATCAAGTGCTCCATCGCCTCCATCGCACTCGACGCATCGGCGTGCCGCTCTTTGAGCATCGTGTCCACCATACGCACAAGCAGTTTCACTGGATAAAGCATTTCAACGCACGGTTCCTCCATAACTGCAAAAGGACCAAAGTGCAAAAAACACGGCGCTGACCATCGCTCCTTTGACACAACGGGTTCGGTGAAGTAACGCTCAGCGATGGCCAGACTATCGCTGGAGCGTAATACACCTGTGCAAAGGTCCATCAGAGTCTGAACGTGATCACAGCTGACCGGCAGCGTGCCCAAAGTACGCGCCACAAGGTCCCATACATCGCTGTAGTTTACAAGCGTCAGAACTAAGCTCAGACAGCAGCCCAGCAGGTGTCGATCGACTGCCGGGTTCCGACTGCTTCTCTCGAGATGCTGTGTGAGAGAGAGGCAAAGCTCGATGCAATTATGCGGAAAAGACGCTCGGTTGTGCCGGCCGCATGAGTGCAGGAACAGCACCAGCGTGGAAAAGAGGGGCGTTGCCACCGAAGTCCACATCTCTGCGTCGGTGGCAGACGCGATTAGTTCCAGAAGAACGTCACAAAGGATATTAGTTTTCAGGACCACACCAACAAAGACATCACGGAGCAGCACAGCGGTGTGAGGCTGCCCAGAGTCTAGCGCTGACAGCATAACCTGGAGGAGAGAGAGACAGCAATCGTGGTTGAGGACCGACTCCGCCGTTTCGCTCGACATCAGCACGACTTTAACCAAGACCGAGAAGTGCTCTACGAAGGTCTCCAACTCACCAGTGCGCGGGTCGACCGCGAGCTGCACCATACAGTCTACACAGGTTTCAACGAAATCCAACGTCACGGAGAGGGCGGCGTGCGTTGTTGTCTTGGGACACCAATCCGTGAAGAAATCTACCACTGTCAGCCGCTGCTCAGGCAGACAAAGCCGGCCGGAACGCAGATGATCGAGAAGCGTCTGCAAGAAGTCAGCCACATCTTTCTGATAGGGAAGAGTACCGATAAAATCCATCAGGGAACGCATTTTCGACGCCTCAAAGCGCGGCATACTGACAGCACAGATAGAGAGCACGAACGCCAGGAGCTCCGAGGTGACACCGGTCATAGATAGAAGCTCGAAAAGCTGCTCGCCACAGAGCTCTGACATTGGGATCGTTGTGCTGAGCACGAACAAGCGCGCCAGCGCGTCCACCGCTTTATCGCAGCGAACGCGTGGGGGAGTCTCTGGTCGATCAGCAACGCCCCAGGAGTCGGCAATGCGCTGCTGGATTTTGCCGACTGAGGCGGGAAGCATGCGAAGCAAGCTGCTTCCCAGCAGAGACGACTTGGCTGATGGGCGGCTTGATTCGACGCACCGCTCTGCTAGTGCCAGCACGCGCAGACTTTCTACCACGCGTCGTAAGGCTGGCATGCCCTCCTCGCCAGTCTCCCTTTCAAAGTTCAACACAGTTGCCGTGATGACATCGAAATTCACGCTTTCCACGGGAGAAAAGCCGATGATCTGTTTGGCATAAATGATATCGTCCAGCGTGTAAGCAAAGCAGCTGAGAGACCATACCGCAGCGGCTACGCCGGAATGACGTCGCTGAGACGATACCAAGGCGCCCTCCATCGCCCTCAGAACCTCCACCACCGTCTCCTCGTGAACCACGTTTCGCAGCTGGTGGTGAAGAATACTGCTACTTTCCTTCGCAGCCTCAACGCCGGCCCTCTCTGGAGCAGAGAAATACGTCATTGCCGTCGCAGATATGCTGGTGACACGCTCTGGCAGAACTGCCTCGAGCAGTGAGCGCCTGGTCAGCTCCGTGTGTTTGCATGCCATGACAGTGCTCACAAGCTGAAGGAGGAGGAGGTCGGTCTCTGAGACCTCGGCCCCATCGGCGGTCTTCTCTTGCGTTCGGATTGCGTGCAAAAGGCGGTCGTGAAGAACGATAGATAGAGCGACAACGTTGAAGCTCCCGAAGCTCTCGTAAGCACTGGCCAGCTGCCAAACCTCATTGCTCGGAATGGTGTCATCATTAATGAGAAAGCGCAAGGCCTGGGCAAAGAGTTGCACGGTTCCGAGCGCAGCTGAAGCAGGGGCCAATGTAGCATCCTCCCGTGTCAACTGGCGTGCGAGGGCAGCGAAGTCTCTGCATAATAGCCGTACTAAAGCAGCCCCGTCACCGAAAAGAAGTCGAAATGCTGGCGAACTGCGTGACGTGAACGTCGTTACAAAGACGGAAAGAAGAGTGTTCACCTTGTCGCTGTGCTGCGCTGCACCCGGTGGAGTGCACCGCGCATCCAGCCAAAGCCGTTGCAGCTCAGCCGTAGCTGATGGCTGCATGCTGTTTGTAAGGAAAGAATGGTGCAACCTTTACTGTTCACGCACACACACACACACACAGATATGTGCTCTCTCGAGACGCAACAAAGCGAACGCCGCCAGGTTTAGACGCAGATGGCTGCAAACACGGTCGAAGTGGAGCCCTGACTGCATCGCGTAAAGCTGCAATATAATCCTCACAGTTGTGCCCACAAACACACACACACACAGACAGACAGACACATGCACAAAAAGCAAGAACCACACGATTGGGGACACACCGTTATCAACGCAAAGCGAAAGGAAGAGCCCGAAAATGCCAGACGGGAGAAGGGAGAGCAGAGAAGGAAGTACAGAAGCTGACGACAGGGAGACTTGCTAAGCCTTTAAGGTCACTGTGACACCTATGCGTGGCTGTCGCCATGAGCACGAGACGACGGGTACATGGCGGAGACTCTAATTCGAACATATTTCTGAGGAGTCCTACTCAGCCACACTCACTGGAAGAGCAGTGGAGCTCCACAGCAAGGAGAGGTATGGTGAACACAGGCGTGTAAGAGTGCTATCTGTTAAGGGATATGACAGTAAGTGAGCCCGTTTATCGACGCTGCTAATTCCGCGTCTACAACCTTTTCGGGTCCATTATTTGTTCACGTGTGTTGTAGTACACCTTGACGTTTTTTCCTTTCAGGCACGCATATTTTACGTGTGTATCGACTTGCACTCATATCAGCAACTTTTTAACAACGAGTATGTCACAACAAACACGTGTTCCACTCTCTCCTCTTTCCTCCACGAGGATCAGACCCGACGTGGACAAAGATGATGCGGCAGCATAGACAGGCACACTGAAAGCAATAGATATACATATCTATATATATATATATAGATATAGATATAGATATATATGGGAAATACGGGAGAAAAGACCCTCAATGGAGGAAAAAAATGGGAAGTTGGAGTACGGCAGGAAAACTGCGAGGCGGTGAAGCCCAACGGTGATAAAAGGTAATATGAAGAAAAAAAACACGCAAAAAGACGTACACGCACACAACCGACAACAACAAGCACAAGCAAAGCTTTGGAGTATTGACAGTGGAAAAAGTCCATCAGAGATACGGAAAAGGAGAGAGGAAAAGGGAAACAAATACGATTTTTTAGAAGAAAAAGAGTCACAGGGGAAAACGATCTTATCGCTGCTTCTCTCCTCTCTAGACCATTAACACGTCCGTATAGACACACTTCACACTTCATCGTTCCTCCTCGCCATCCCCCCCCTGCTCTGCACACACATCCCTACCTGCCGTCCTCCTCTAGCAGTTCGTATGAAGTGCATCAATCTTTTCTCGAGAGCATACACAAACGCTCGCATCTACACAGCAGCTCGGTCGCTTTCAAAGCCTCCATTTCCACCCCTTCATAAAACTTGGATCCTTGTATTTTTTTTTGTTTTGCATGATGGGGGCCTTGCTTTCCTCTAATGCAACCCCCTCCTCCCTGTATCAGTTCAATGATGGCCATAAACACAGTGTACATGAAGAGAAGAATAACAAGATAGGTAGCAGAGTGCCAGAGGGGAAAGAAAAAATGAAAACAAACGTGGCGCTAACTGCAGAAACCGGTAGCAAAGAAGGACCAGTGGTGATAGGGAACAGCGAAAAACAGAGAGAAGAAGCGTCAACCACACAAGTATAGAAAAAAGCACGTGTGGGATTTTGCCTCCACGTGCACTCTTTTATTTTATTTCGTTTTGGGGGCAGGGGGTAAAACGGAATGGGGAGAGGTGTCGTGGCTTTTCCAATTACAGCCTTGTTCAACCGCTTCTCTCTTTTCTTCTCTGCGTACGATAGCGGCATTGCCCAATGCACTGCTCCATGGCATCGTCAGCGTGCAGTAAGGCGAGTACATCTGAATTTAACGACCAACCCGTCCAGTACATGAGAACTTCCGCTTCCATCGTGCGTTCCGATGGGCTCTTTTGTTCTCCAATTTTTTTTTTTGAAGGGAAGGGGGTTGTCCTTCCACACTCCCCCCTTCCTCGCACACACACACGCACACACACAGATTGTCTCCATCTTCATTTTTTTTTCTGTTCCATTACATGAATATGCTTGCAAGCGAACTCCGTGATTCGCACCCGGAAAAAAAACGCGAAGAGCAAAGCAAACTAACCAACAAAACCCATCACGTGTGACCGCGCATCCGCGGCACACTAGCACGAGCAAATTTTACGGCCGGAGATGTGCACCAACGTATCTGCAAGTATTCTGCATATGCGAGCCTGTATGTGCTACATTTGCGGGATCTCGAGAAACCTATCGAGAAGCGAAACTGTGAAACAAAGCCACATTCTCTCGTGTTTCCATAATCGAAACGATACATGTGGCATTGGCTACTCCCTTTCGAATTCCTCGTCGCGCTGTTCAAATAATGCTGAGCGCATCACGCCAGCGGCTCTACTCCCTCCTACACCAGCAATCACACACATGAAAAAAAGATTAATCCGTATACAGGCCCCAAGCGCGAAAAAAAAAGGCGGTATCGAGAAAGCACGCTTTGAGGCAGGGACACACATGCAGCTCTTGCGGGCAGAAATATATGTACATATATACATATATGTATATATATATTTCAACTTGGAAAAAAAAAAGAAAAAAGGGGTGGTCTGCATGTGAACATCCAAAGCGAGGAGTGTAAACAGCAACCTCCTTGCCTAAACATGTATCACACCAACCCAAACACCCAACATACGCTACCCGCGAGGAAAGGCGCCTGAACATTCGAACGAAGGCGAAAAGAAAATCACCACAATGAACAAAAAACGAAAAAAGACGAAAACGGGTACAACGAAAGGAGCGGATGAAAAACGACGGGAAAAAATGCGGGGAGGGGAGGGGGGGGGGCGGAAAGAGGAGGAGGGGAGTGGAGGCAAAGCGTGTGGGTAGGACAAAATTGTGAGTTGAAAGCTCTTCTGTCTTCCGTAATGCTTATCTGCTAAGGGGCCCAAGCAAGATGGAGTGCGAAACCCCCTTATAAAACAGCAACGTACGAGGGGAAACAAGACAAAAAAAAATTGAAGGGATAACCGAGAGAGAGCCGTCTTGAATATTTAGCTGACTTGCCACTTGGAAATAATACATTGCACGAACTCGTGCAGACAGCTTTGAGAATCACCACAGACCACTCAGTCCTTCTAAAGCATACGCCTCCAACTAATCGCGTGGAGGACATAACAACCGGCGAATCACTCGAAGAGGGCAAAGAAAAACAAAGTCAATGAACACATTCATTGCACACCATACAGCACCGCGCGTACCTCCATGCTATCGCTACTCTACATGATGATCTCTGGCAGGAAATGATGCTCGCCTACATCCTTGTTGGGCAACACCTTGGTGCCAACAAGGATAACACCATCCTTCACTTCCACGTCATCGCCGAGTACAGACGTGTCCTCGACGTGGCACCAGTTACCGATGCGGTTGTTCCAGCCGACAATGCTGTGAGAAACCATGGTGCCCTTGCCAACCCTAGAGTTGTCCAAAATGGCAGAGTTGTGGATGCAGCACGACTCACCAATAATGCAGTTGGGGCCAATAGCGGCATTGGGACCAATGACGGCGCCGTCGCCGATCGTTGCGGAGGGGTGAATCAGAGACACGCCGACCACAGTAAACCGGCGACCCCTCTGCTGTTCGTCAGCCTGCGTATGGACCTGATCTGTCTCGCTCTCATGGTTAGCCAAGGGGGGGATGAACTTGGTCATGCCAGCGATATAGTCCTTGGGCTGACCAACATCCATCCAAAAACCCTCCAGGGGGAACGCGTAGAGCTGCCCCTCTGCCGCCATCGCCGGAAATATCTCCCTTTCAATGGAAGTCTTGCGGGAGGGGATGCGGCTGAGAACACTTTTGTTAAAGATGTAAATGCCTGCGTTGATTTGATCTCCCACAAACTCCTTCGGCTTCTCCGCAAAGCGCTCAATCTGGTTGTTGTCGGGTGAGTAAACAACAACACCGTACTTCTCCCAGTGCTCCACCTGGGAAACCATAATACTGCCCTCGCCGCCGTGTAGCTTGTGAAACTCCAGCAGCTGCCGCATGGGAAACGAGCATATGACATCGGCGTTGAGAACAAAAAAAGGCTTATCATCCTGTAGTAAGATGTGACGGGCGAGTCCCAGCGGACCGGCCGTGCCTAGCGGCTCTTCCTCGACGGAAAACACGAAGGATACGCCAAGCTTCTTGGACCACGCATCCATCTCAGCCTTCATCGCATCGGGACGGTAAGCGACAGCCAAAACCACCTCCGTCACACCCACCGCCTTGAGTGCTTCGATCTGATGAATGATCATCGGCTTGTTGCAGAACGGGACGAGGGGCTTGGGCTTTGTTAGCGTCAATGGACGGAGTCGAGTACCGAATCCGCCAACGAGAATAACCGCCCGCATTCCCTGGTCATTTGACGCAGACATCTTCTTTGAGAACGAGGACTCTTGAGTGATGATCCAAAATAAAAATTTGGTCGGGAAGTTGATTCACATACGGAGAGAGAGAGAGATGCAGTACTACTAGCCTTGAAGACAAAAGTGGTCAGTTACTTTTTTCTCTTGATGAGTCGCCTTTCTAGAATGCAGGGAATGCTGCGGTGTATATGGGCTACCCTCGAAAAAAAAAAGATATCGTGATGAAGGGAGCAGACGAATGCCAGTGGGAGGTCAAGTTCTTTTAGACAAGTTTAAAGTTGTGTGAGGTGGAGTTGAAACGCACAGAGCAGAAACCGCGAGGGAGATTCCCTGGAGCGCCAAGCGGTTATTGTACGAGCAGCTTGCGCCCGAGTCATAACGCAGGAAAAGCAGGTCACGCAGAATTGAGGCGTTGAGCAAAGAAAGAGATGGGCGCCGCTACGGTGACGGGAACATCTGCTAACAGTACATATTTCAAAAACAAAAAGGCAGTTGGCATCCATTTCTGTTCCCTCACGGTGATCGCAGAGAGAGGATCGGTGCCGATGCCGAGATAGCTTGCTTTCTTACTAGTGTATAGTTGCCAGGGAACCTGGACGCTTTTCACATTGCAGTCAAGTGTGGTCTGAGGGACTTCTGAACACCGCCGCCGCCCCCCCCCCACTACCACGATCAACATACGCTTTCTCATTGACAGCACAGAACTCACCAGCAAACATTGTTTTTATTTGCGTTTCTGCGCGCAAGTGGGACGCAATCGATTAGACCTCATTCTACCTCACCCCTTTTCTCCGACACCACAGCACACTCCGCAGAAACTCAGCCCGTGAGGTGAATGGGAAGCGTTGACAACATGCAAAGCGAGATGCGATCGCACGGTGGCGCGGGAGCGGAAAACAGAAAGACCGATACGGATTTCATAAACGACAAGCGATCATGCAGAGAGAAGTCACCGGCGTAGCGCTACGTGGACACATGCATCCGCGCAACCGTTGCGTTTTGGGTGTGTAAAGAACGAAAGACATGTAGCAGAGCAGCACCTTTGGCTTCCAGTTCCTACCTTGGGCAGGAAGGAATTCGTACGCCAAGCCGAGAAAAAATATATATGAAAAGGATCATGCGACAAGGCACGGGTATAAAAATACGATAATAATGAAAAACACCGCCAGAGTGACACACCGACCACCCCGGGAAAAGAATACGCGCACGAAGCTACGGCAGAGAGCGTGGCACTCGAAAAAAAAAAACTCTCTACTTTTCGAAGAAGAAACAGCATTTACAAAGAAAACAGACAAGTGTTAAGGGGGCTGAAGCCGTAGGATACTTTACGCCCATCGACACAAACGCGCACACACAACTGGTCAGTGAGTTCTACTGCACGGAGCACACCTTCCAAATATAGAGACGAAACGGGTCCTGCACGAGCGAATCGGCAAGGAAAAACCCTCCTTGCAGTGGTATTTCCTCGAGGTCATGGTCCATCCGATCAGAGCGCGCGACACTTCCGCAAATAAACATTGCATCGCTTCCACGCTGTGGGGTGAGAGCACTCCGTGCAGTTGCTAATCCAGCTTTCAGAGTATTGCTGAAGTAGAACACGTCGCTGCCCATTACAATGTCAAACGACTCTACACCACACTCCAACTTTATCTGCGCCAGGTGTTCCTCCCTCCCCCACTGCAAAACAGCCACCTCGCAGTTGTCGTAACCGTTTCGTGCGACGGACTCCAACACGAGGGCCAGCGAAACCGGAGAGCAGTCAGTCAGAACAACACGCCTGGCATACTGTGCAACCATCAATCCAAGAACACCAGCTCCACACCCCAGTTCCAGTACACATTTACCCTCGAACATGTTTCCGTGAGAAGCGACCCACTCGCACATGGAATCCGCAGCCGGCCATACATACTGCGGAATGCTGTCTGACTCGAGCAATGCCACCAAGTCCCTGTCCCCCAGGGCACTTGGGCCCGCGGTGGCTCCGCGCTGGCGAGCTAGCAGCTGGGCCTGCGACGGTGTGGAAAACGGCAAATTCACCCATGCATAACGGCCGTCTAGCAGCACCATCTTTCGCAAAGCCTCCACAGTCGAGTACTCCTGCTCGTTGCGCACTCCAACCAGCGCGCTGTGATGGCCTCGAACGTTGCTCATTTTGCTGCAGCCTAGAGGCCTTGGGGCCCTTCACGACCGCTGCAAAACTGCGTTCGACATCAACGGAGTGACTACGACACAACTCAGCGGTTGACACTATAGGCGTCTGCGGCCTACGAAGAAGATAAGGGTGTATACGGGTATGCAACTGTGTGTGTGTGTGTGTGTGTGTGTGGAGGGGGGGGTCATAGGAAAACGCAGCAGTTGATCTCGCCTCTTTGTTTTGTTGCCTCACACCTGTGCAGTTGGCAGAGTTCTCGGAAAAAATTTTCGAGTTCAGATGTACTGAACCTGAGCGCGTCAATGTGCGCTTGAAAAAAAAAAGCAACAAGAGAGCGCGCGAAAACCAAGATGAAGTGTTGAATAACCTTAATGCACAGCGTCACCCCTTAGAGGCCCGAGTCGTGAGAGTAGCACTAGTGTCATAGCTCCAGTTGGGATGAAATTTGTCATAAACCCCCCATAAGCTCTGCAGAGACTCGCTTGTGGAATCACGAGCGCCTCTGCTCATTACCCACCGTCTCAGATCAGTTTGTACACACAGAGAGAAACGACACTGCCACGTGCGCGCTGTCAGGTAGCCGCAGCCTTACCACTACCACCACCACCTACACCGCGAGTATATGCTTCACTGCGTGACACAGCGTTCGAAATAAAAGCGGGACTACTCTTTACCATATGTATTTGTGTTTGTGCTAGTTGTGTATCCCTGTACGCTTGCTCTGATGGAAAGGTACATTTCTGTAACGCCATGAAAAAGCGAAACAACGCAACTGCCCAAGGTTGCTCGCGGTGCAGCAACACGCACCATCCGCACCACGTGTACATTTCGAATATCAGGACGCGCCACACCTTATACCAGTCGCGGAAAATTTTTCTCGTTCATCTCCGGAAACCGCTCTGGAGACGGCTGGAATTTTTCGGTGTCCACATGGTACGGCGAGGCCCCGGCACGGCCGCGGAAGTTGACACCACCACCAACACCTCGTCCTCTTTGACCGTCACGGATCCTACCCCGACCTCGCCCGCCATCGACAAAGTTGGAGCTTCCGCCACC
The DNA here is from genome assembly GCF_017918235.1 of Porcisia hertigi. NCBI lineage: Eukaryota > Euglenozoa > Kinetoplastea > Trypanosomatida > Trypanosomatidae > Porcisia > Porcisia hertigi. The sequence goes on along the minus strand of NC_090582.1, from coordinate 20,550 downwards.
GCGGAAACCGCGACCTCCCCCCCTCGCACCTTGACCAGCGCCCCTATCACCCCCTGCGTACTTGTCGCCTGCCTGCTGGGCGCAGCCGCGAACAAATCCTTTGTTCGTGTAGCTCCCGTGCCCCCTGCCACGTTCGTTTGTTTGGAAAGCTGCAGCGCCGCCCAGATGCCCTATATCAGCCGCTGCGTCGCTGTGTGCTATGTTACGGTGGTAGTGCTGCCCCACCTCGAGTGGTGCAAAACGCGGCGCCCCGTCGAGCCCGTTGCTCGTCTGGTAGCCTGCCTCCAGTCGGCGGCGATTGGAGAGGAAGTCCTGTTTCAACTGGTGCACTTCGCCACCGAGGAGGGAGACGTTGCTTTCGGACAAAATGATGCAGCCGTTACGCACCTCGGCGCCCTCTCGAATCAGCACCTTTTCACCGGGAATCGGGATATCCTTGAACACGCGCAGGGTAGAGAGTTCCAGCGCTGGTATCTCAACATTTCCATCAGTCAACTGCAACCGAAGCAGTCTTTTGGTGGAGTTGCGCTGACACGCCGCGTTGAGAATTGCCTGCTCGTCGGGTACATCCGCGCACGGACACAATGGCTGTGTCGCGTCTCGGGACGTGTTGATCTGCATGACGACTGCTCTAGGAAGAGTGGCAGACACCTGTGCGCTGATTCCGTACGGAAGGAGGCTTGTCCCGCAGATATCGCGCAGATTCTCCCTCATTGATTTCTGGTACAATTCCAGGGAGGTCACCGAGGACCTCGACTGCGCGTAGCGCTCAACATAGTCTGGTGATAAGGACAGTGAGAACTTCTCCTTTACTTCATCTGCGAGTGCTGCCATCGCACCGTGAGAAGAGGTGACCACGAAACACGTGGTAATGTAGGAAAGACTACCAAAAAAAGGTTGAGTTGGTGTATTCAACCCGCACAAAAAGGCGGTGGTCCACCTTCGAACAGTTTCAACCAACGCAAAGAGAAATGGGGGAAAAAAGATGAGCGGGTACGAGAATATATGCATAAAAACATGCGCTGCACGCACGCAGACTAACGCTGAGACGAATAGAGAAGATCGTTCGAGCCGCTGGGGGTGTGCACACCATCCAAGATTCATGCAAGACTCCTGAAAGGCGGAGGGGACAAACAAAACAACATTGTTTGGCGATAGCCCCGAATCGACAGTGGCAGCAGCACCCTCCTACATAGTCTCACATCGCTCGCGCATACGCGCAACAAGAGCGCGCGAGACGAGACGAGACAGACAGACAGCACAGCCGAATAGGGCGCTGCTAGGTGCATTGATACAATCGAAAAATCAGCAAAGCGAATGTTGCCCCTAAAAGTGAGATGAAAGGGAAAGAAAGAAGACAAGATGGCGAGAGACTAAAAACATCCGCGTGCTGCATCGCCTTGTAGACGCTGTTGAATTGTACGTCATCTGACCGCTCCCTCTAGCCCAGTCCTACGCCACCTGCGGCCTGAAAAGAAAATACACCGAAAATATGAAAAAAAGAGAGAAAAACTACAAAAACAGAAAAACGTGGCGTCAAAGCAACACGCATACAAGCACTTTGGCCGTACAGCTGATATTGTCAGAGATAGTGAGAATGGCAACGACAAGGACATGAAAGGGATACATAGGCGACTAGACAACAGAAGTAGTGCAAAGTCAGCACACGCACATACGTCTGTATCGCATACGGACTCGCAGTAACGGAGAAGCCATGCAAAACGTGCTACAGTCGCGGATACCACTCCCTTCAGCCTCGTATGGTATATGGTGCCAACTCCCGACCGGTACATCGACAAACAAAAAAGTGGTGGTGATAAACGCTACTGCGTGCCAGGGTATCACACCGATTTCCACTAAGGAAAACAAAAAGCGAAACGGTCAAAACAGCCACCGGGTCTGAAACCAACCGCTGCTTCCTTCCTCTTACCCCCTTCTCAAGCCCGCCAGCCGCATCAAAACACGGAAAGCGCAAGATGTGGGGAACAGGGAAGCAGACAGGGTGTCTCGATATGTGATGCATCCGCACTACACGCTAGACATTGAATGGAGGTGGGGGGAGGGAGGAAGGGAGGGAGGGAGGGAGGGGGAGGGGGGGGGAGGACAACGGGCGCAACTAGCCCCCACTCGCGCGAACGCGACAGTACCGAACAAACGAAAGAAGAGAGAGCTTTCATGGGCTGAACCGCTACGACGACTTTAGTTGCTTATGGAGGAAAGCGCCTTCCATAGCCAGCTGATCACGCTCCCTCTGCAGCTGCGAGCGCCGCTGAGTATGATTGGAGTACAGTTCACGCTGCTGCTTTTCCCTTCCACGGGATTGCACTCGTGCAAAACACTCACGGGACGCGATGGCGTTGTGGAGAATCAAGACCTTTCGATCCAGCTGCTCAATTTTACAGTCGTGTTCATCTAGCTGATGGTCGCGCTGTGTCACCGTCTCGCGGGACAGTTCCAGTGCGGCAATGAGCTCTTCGAACTGGGCCAGAGGCACCTCGGCCGTGCCCTCTGGGACATCCTCCATGGGCTCGTCATCCTCCACTTCAGCGAAGACATCACGAAGAAATACATTGACGGCTTCTAAGCGGGTCTCCAGCTGGCGCAACCGGACTTCGAGGGATAAGATGGACTTGGAGTTGCTCACGTTGGTCTCACGCAACTTGGAGAGGTTGTTATGCAGTACCTTCTTCTCCCCTTCCAGCTCTCTGATACATTTGTACTTATCCTGAGTGTCCGCCACCGCCAGTACCCGCTCGGTTTTCTTTTGAATGCGCTCGTTACTCTTCAACTGCTCTTCCAGCTCCCTATACCGCAGGTCTGCTTGCCGCAGCTCCTCCTCCGCCTCAGCGAAGCGGTCGTCCAGCTCCCCGGCAGCTTCAATCTTGGCCTGTAGCTCCTCCACCTGCTGCTTCAAGCGCTCTGAGAGCTCTGTGAGAGTGCGCTGCTCTGCAGCCAGGGAGCTGATATGAACTTTCTTTCCTTTGAATTCACTTTCGATGGCGCTCTCCGTGCGTGCAGAGTTGCGGTCCACATCCCATCCAGTAGAGCGCTTCGCCTCCACAACCTGTTTCTCAGTGTGCTCAAGCGACCGTTCCACCCTCTCCATCTGATGCGAAGTAACTTCAGCTGCGCTCTGAAGCTCCGCCGTTTTCTGATTCTCCAGCCTCAACGCGTCTTCCAGTGCCCGCAGCTCTGCTAGCGACTCGGTTGAGATTTTCAGGCCGCTGGTGGCGCCCTCGCTGTGCTGCCGCTCTTTCTTTCGAATGATCATCTCGTTCATCGTGCGCATCTCCTTCAGTAACGCCTGCTCTTCCTTGGCACGTTCGAGCTCCGCCGCCTTTCGCGAAACCCGAAGTTCCAGGCTGCGGGCCTCGCTTCGACGGCGCTCCAACTCCTCGGAGATAGACTGCGGTGATCCCTCCCGGGGGACTATTGCACCATTATCTGACATTGCACCTTTGTGGACCGGTGGGATAGTGTATATGTATGTATGTATATGCACTCCCGAGTGCTCGAGACTAGGGAAAACTCAGCGTTGTGGATAGCAAGCGTGAAAACTGATGAGAAAAGAGACACTTTCTCCAAGGCAATATCTAAAACTAAATGCGACCAGCGAAATAATCGAGCTCCCCGCAAGGTACTTGTGAAACGAGGGGGGTGGAGCAGAAGGTGAGATAGAATCAAGTCATGGTGTTTGTGGGGGAGCGGGGCCGGACACGGGGCTTCTAATGCACGTGCACCGCACATTTTTTTCTCCTTCCTGGCGTATTCATGTACGCCATGAAACAAAAACCTTGTTCGTCATCCGAAGTGCCGATGCGCGCCCCTTTCCTTTGCCCCTCCACCTCCCCAAGGAGGATAGACTGACCAAATGTGAAACACCAGCGGCATTACAAACGTGTAACAGCTTCAGCGCTAGAGCGGTGGCGCTGCATCGCATCTAGTAAAAGGAGGAAAATACCAATCAACACTTGAGGATGCTTTCTGGGGATACTACCCAATCGATAATAGCCTACACAACACCGTCCACTCGAGGAGGGCACACGATGAAGAGAGGCGGCGAATCAGTGATCGGGGTATGGGTTGTCAGACAGCGTGCCTTGTCGCTGCATCATGCGTACTCGCTCGAGACCCTCCTCCGCGGTCTGAGTGGAAATGGAGAAAGCCTTCACAATCGACTCTTTCAACACTTTTGTCAACGCCATCTGGGTCAGCCCCACACCATCACCTCGGCAGATGTCGAGACTCGGGTGATACCCGTGAATATCGATCCCCGCAACATTGGTGCCTCGAATCCCAGTTATTATGTGTAAGAGGTCTCGCGTAGAGAGACCTCCCGGGACGGGCGACTGCACAGCCGGTGCAAACGCCGGATCCAGGACATCCGCATCGATGCTCAGGAAAACTGGATAGTCGTTTCGAATATCACGAATGCAAAAAAGACCCTTGGCATAGATGGCTTGAAGATCCATGTACATCACCCTGTGCTCCTTTCGGATCCTGCGATCACCGGACGAGACACAGCGATTGCCAATCTCGACAACACCCTTCAACTGGTCCTTCTCGAGTAAGACCCGTACCGGCTGGTCTACCTTCTCCAGAGAAGGCTTGGCCGAAAAATGAATCAGCACCACTTCGTTGGACCGGAAAAGCCTTTTGTAACCTTCAACCATAGCCAATGTCGCCGAGCCGTCGCCGCCAACACTCACAGGGACGTAGCCCTTCTCTAGTAAATCCGTGCTTGCCTCCGTTGTGGCCATGTACCAGTCGTCTTTGGAAACCCCGCAGGCCTCATCCGAGTAATCAAGCATGTCTCCACACTTGATAACAGGAAAAAAAACCACCGTCTCTGGTGGACACTCGACAACGCCGGGCTCGTGAAAAGTCAACTCTGCATACATGTCGCAATCCCGCGGGGACACATAAAAATGATTCAGCAGCTTCGTTGAGCTCATGTGTGCTCCGCCCGAATAGCCCATAAGAGCAACAGGCCCCAGCTTGTTAGCCCAGTCACCCGACCTTGGGGGCAAGGACTTCACACGTGAGAGAAACTTGGTGAACATCGCTCGTTTAGATGTGGCGCTCTGTATGCTGTGTTGCCTCCGCTAAGGGAAAGCATTGGCACACGTGTCTCGGTGTTGTGTAGGGAGCAAGATGAGAAAGGGGAACGGTAAGAACCGTGGATTATGAGCCAAGCCGCTCGTCCAGCAAAAGAATCCCGAAAAAGGAACCCTTTCAGGGCGGCGTCTGCCGACACAGAGACCTAATCGGAGCGCGGACCAGGGTAGAAAAACTACAACCAGGCAGAAGTAAAAACTCACCCCCACCCTCACCGTCTCATTTCCCTTTCGGCGCACTGGCCCTTTTTTCACCTCGACCGTATCTCTGAATATCCCGCCTACTGCCTTCCGACGAACTCTGGTGGTCTTCATCCTCCTTACGCAAACCAGTGAACACACGTCAAAATAGGCACTCTTAGTTTTTACCCATTACTTTTTGTCCTTGTTACAGGGCGTTTCGTGTCATGGTATACTGCAGAAAAGAGCAAAAACTAAGAGCGGCAGGGGCACTGGAACAAGGGTTCACTTCTTTCTCAATGAAAGGTGTATGGCGTGGAAGCTCTGTGACGAGCTCCCTCGTAAAAACTCGGTATACGATACGCAAAGCTGTGGTGCTGACTTTTGCGCGGGGCCTTCTGGCGCTGTCTCACCACAGGAAAGCGCGAGGGGCAGCATTCGCCCGCTCGTGGCATGGTAGTGACGGCGCTTATACTTCTCTGCCTTGCGCGATTGCCGAACAAGACGATGGGCGGCACCTTTTTCACGCTGCCCAGCCTGCCATTCCAAGAACGCTTCTCGTCGAGCTATGCGACGGAGCCGTTGGTCCTGTAGCATTCCTATCACCGCCTCCTTTTCACGCACAAAGTCGTGGAGATTGACATGGTTTGAGGGCGTAATGCCGCCCTCCCTTGCCAGCTCCGCCATATCCACGTCCATTGGGTGAACACCGCTCTTTAGTTTTTGGTTCCTGAGTTTCTCGAGGATAGTTTTACTTTTGAGGTCCTTGAACTCAAACAACAAACATCTCGACATACACCGCAGCATTTCCACCCGACAATCACGGCAGAAGGCCGAAGGCGTACCTAAAAGCTCGATGGTCGGCCACGATACAGCTTCACCCTGACTACCAGTGAACTGCAATGTGCGCAGAGTCGACACAACAGACGCGAGAGCGAAAAGAAATTTAGAAAACAAGGAAAAGAAACATAGAGAAATGAACACACGAGAAACAAAAAGCGAGCGTGAAGAAGTGGAGTGAAAGGAGGAGGCTGATACGTCATTGAGAGCCCCGACATGCTCGCACGCACACACACACACACCGTTGCCCGTTATGTAGTGGTACACACTGCCAGACACTAAGTACATGGGACTCGACCGTTGTCCATGGAAGTTTCCCAATACATTATGAGTGCAGCGCGCCGCCGTTTTCGTACTAGCGTATTAACGAAGCCACAAGGAAAGATTTACAGATCGTCTTTCGCCCCCCTTCCCCCCTTCAACTTTTTTTTCGTTCAAGGCGGCTGCGTCAATTAACCGAGTCTCCAGTGCTCTATTAAAACTTTTTTTTCAAGTCACTACAGGAGAAGAATTACACAACATCCTCTTACTCAGGTTAGTCGCTAACACTTTGTTACTCTTTACCCTCGGCGCTAGAGCGCAGGGCGGCTAGCCTCGCCTTCTTCTCGCGAAGGTGCTCAAGCCGAGCTGCATCTTCGTCCACCTCGCGCACACGCTTCTTTGCCTCACTCGGCGTCGCCACCTGTGAAACAGCCGCTTTCTTTGTAGAGAGAGTCCCGTTGGCCTCTGCAACTGGCTGAGTAGGCGCAGGCTTCTTCTCCCCAACGGCCTTCTTGTCGGTCGCCGGCTTTGTGCCTGCAGGTGCTTTGCCCTGCTGCTGCTGCTGCTGCTGCCGCCTCTCCTTTGTCTCATCAGCGGCCACTTCACCGCAGCCAGACACCACGATACGACCACGTGTCTTTCCAGAAGACGATCCCAGGCGTTCAATTTTCTTGACAACATCAAGACCGTCAATGACACGACCAAAGACAACGTGCTTCCCATCAAGCCAGGGGGTTGCTGCAGTGCAAATGAAAAACTGCGACCCGTTCGTATTAGGGCCAGAATTTGCCATGGAAAGACACCCAAGTCCAGTGTGCTTGCCAGCCTTCCCAGAGAATGACTCGTCACGGAAGGTTGTACCATAGATGGACTCACCGCCGGTGCCGTTACCTCGCGTGAAGTCGCCGCCTTGGATCATGAAGCTCGGGATGACTCGGTGAAACACGCTGTTCTTGAAATGCAAGGGCTTGCCGCTACGGCCCTTGCCTTTTTCCCCTGTGCATAGCGCTCGGAAATTCTCAGCTGTCTTCGGAACCGTGTCGGCGTACAGCTCCATGACGATCCTGCCAGCTGGCTTGTTGTCAATGCTGATTTCAAAAAACACCTTGGGGTTGACTTTCTCTACAGCGGGACCGGGGCGCTTCCCGACCTTCGGCGGTGAGCTGATACGAGACATTGCAAACACGGGCGCGGCTCTTGGCACTTTTCCTTTCCTGTTTTTTTTATATCTTCACTTTGTAAATGCGGCAGCGGATGGGTTAGAAGATATGCCTTCTCTTAGAGTTGTAAAGGGATTGCAAGAGAAAAAGTGGGACAGAAGTAGAGCCCGCAACGGGTAACACGCGCCGACGGAACAGAGCTCCAAGGCGGGGAAACCAAGTTGAAATATATACATATATACGTTCACCCATGAACCAAGAGGAGGGTGTGCAGGGACACTGGTGACAAAACGATCGCAATTTTGATCAAACGATTCCCAGGGTGTGTCACTTTGCGCTACCGTCAGTAGCAGGTGACCACCCGGGAACCTGAAAGAGGATCGATAGAAAACGTTCCTGAAAAGCTTTTTTTACGTCCAGAAAATGACATCTTTTGTGCGTCTTGTGTTCGTTTTTTGCCGTACAGGATCCGTGTCAGTCACTGGGGAAAATCAGATTGAAAAGCGCCAATAGAAAAAGACATCGAGCCGCGCCACAAGTCTGAAGTCGAAGACAGGGGAAAAGGTCGGGTGCAAACCTGGACGAAACGCCAAGGAGCAGCAAACGGGATGCACAATCGATAGAGCTCCACACCTAGCTTATTCCTCTCCTCTCCCCCGCTACCACGATCCCCATCTTGAGCCGAAATAGTGCCTTTGATGAACCACTGGGAACTCTTCCCCTAGTTCAACAAACAAAATAGTAATAATAATAATAATATTATATATAGTGTAACTGCCTTCAATAATATCGTTGCTTTTCATCTTTCCTCGTTCACTGATTTGCTATCGATGCATGCTTATGCATTTTTCTCTGCACTGTCAGCCGGGGAACTCCGACTGTCTGAAGCAAGTGTGATTGTGAGAGCGATCACATGTTTTTCTCGAAAAAATCGACTGCGCTTTCAGCATTCATTGTGGCTTTTCCACGAGACCATCCGCACGGGATCATCTCCCCATGCTCGTCTGCGTACTGGAAAGCCTCCAGCAAACGCAGCGCCTCGTCCACACTGCGACCAACCGGCAGGTCATTCACTGTAGAGTGACGAAGAACGCCCTTCTTGTCGATCAGAAACAGTCCTCGAAGACTGATTCCCATCTCTTCGATGAGAACGCCATAGTCACGAGCAATCGACATCGACTTGTCCGCTAGTACCGGGATACGCATCTCACCGAGGCCACCCTTCTTGCGTGGAGTGTTCACCCACGCCAAGTGAGAATAAGCTGAGTCACATGACACTGCGATGACCTGCGCATTAATCTTCTCGAACTCAGCGTGGCGGTCAGAGAATGCAATCACCTCTGTGGGGCAGACCATTGTGAAGTCCATTGGATAGAACAACAGCACGACATACTTGCCTTTGTAGTCGTTACTGCTGATTTCTTTAATCGTACCTCCAACGACGGCCTGACCACCAAACAGCGGCGCAGGTTCACGGACAGTTGCAGTACGGTACATCTGATAGTCCACATTCAGAAGCGGCAGCGTCGCCGCAAACCCGCGGCTCTGTACGCGCCCCAGAAAACCGCTGCTAGCAAGTCGGCGGAGCATCGTGTTAAAGGTAAGGTGAATTCGATATGGGTAACTTCGAAGGCGATGAACAGAGTGCAGACTGCGTTCTTTGGTGCCGCCCCCCCCCCCCCGGAACAAGAACAAAAAAAATGGGTCGGTATCATAAAGTCAAACCGTATGATCATTCGTGAGAGAGGGAAAAAACGGGACATGGGAGTAATCATGAGAGAGTATCGCAACGCTGTGCGTGACAGAACACGAAGTGATGAACCCAATGGGAGCAAGAGCGTCAATGTCACCACCGCAACAAGCGATTTCCTTTAGTGTCTGTCATTTCCTTCCCGAACAAGCTTCTTGAACTCCTCCCACGTGAAGCGTATTTCTGTGGATTAACAACCACAGGATACAACACAGGTAGAACCGTTCTGGAATATCGAGGGAAAAAAGAGCCCCTCACCTTCGCAATCCAGATGACCATCTGACCGACAGTAGTCTCTCTTCCCTTTTTGAAATGGGCACCTGGTGTAACAAAAAGCATAGCGGCCCCTTTGCCTCCTGACTCAGTCATCTGTTTCGATCGTTGATCTTGTTTCCACTCAGATTCTCGTTGAGTGCCGTTCCACTATACTGTTTCTTTTTTTTTTTGCGACCCCAGCAGCTCATTAGCTTCTCACCTTCATTTTCCCCATCACTTCTTTTTCCTGTGAGCACCCAATTACACGACACATTAATAGTCTTTAAACTGATATTTCACTGCCGTTGAGCGGTACGACTATGGCCGTGAACAGCGCTGTGGGCTGGCAACGTGCCACACGCGCAGATTGAGCAACTTACACGACCTATTATTCAGAACGCACGATCATCTCCATGATGCCTATTGTTCTCTCCATGCGCTGCATTACAGCGAGAGACGCGCCAATCCTCTTCTGGACTCTCAAAATCTCACGGTGAAAAAACGCACTTTTTCCAACGGCGGCACTGTAAATGTCCAAGACCGTCTCGAAAACAACGTGCATGGTGTCCGTAAATTGTGGCATCTCAACGTATTGAGTGGCAAAACGAAGAACGCGTACAACAGTGCGATCGTTTTGGTTGTTCAGCGCAATGTGCAATGCACCTCGACGGATGAGCTCCTCGAACGTGGAAACGAGGACATCGGGGTGTCGAGAGTACAGTGCGGTTTTCAAAGCTTTCCCGTATTGGTAGCTTTTCAGTTGAAACTGAACCTCCTTCATCTTGCCCTCTAGCACTTGCTCCTTCGAGTACGGCTTCTCTTTGTCCAAAACCAACTCCTCCGGGACGTCGTCCTCCTCTTTATCCACTTTCTTGAAGCGGTACACGTTGAGCTCGCCGGTGGTGCTGCCCACCGCATACTCTGTCGAGCTAGGGTGCACGGCCAGCGATGTCACGCCGTTTTCAAACCGCTTGTTCGATATACAGCGCAGCTCACTACCATCAAGTGAGAACATTTTTACACGGCAATCCAGCGATCCTGTGAGTAGGCTACGCAGCTTTTGTGAATAGGCTACCGCAACTACAGACTTGGTGTGAAATGAGCCCTGAAATAGGGGTGTGCTAAGACCCTTGCGTGGATCGAAGACGATGACGTGATCGCCAGCGCCAACGGCTAGAATCTCCTCACTCGGCACGTAGCACAGTGCCTCCACCGCCTGGGTGATGACCTCCTGGGAAGTTTGCAACGGTGCATCCATGCTGGTGCGGGGGTCCCACAAGTTCACTCGGTGGTCATAGGACCCGCTCAAGAACGAGCCACCAGAGTACGGCTCAAGGCAACGCACGTAGTCCGTATGTATGCGAGCCGTGCTGAGATCATCGTCGCGCATCAAATCCCACAGCTTCACTGTCGTATCATCACTCGCAGAGGCGAAGTTGTGCCGACCAATGAATATAGCAGAACGCACATCCCTCATATGTCCGGAGTACTGCCGCTCAAACGCGGTTTCCGAGGACCGCACTACGACGCGCTGATCCACAGCTTGAATGTAAAGCTTGTCATCTTCACGAAAACGCACCGAGTAGTTCTTCTTCTCCGTCTGCTCGTTCACCACTACACCATCCGTCTGTGGAACACGCAAGAGCGCAAATTGATTTGTGGAGGTGGCACCAAGCAGCGAACCAGAGTCATTGTAGCGCAAACTGGTGATTTGACCGAAAAAATTCTGCTCATAGCAGACGTGAACCGTGTTCCAGACAACAGAGAGATCCTTGGTTGTGTGGGTGGGTACCTTGCGGAGCGGCAAGGTCCAATTGACGCTCATCGCGTGCTCACGAGTAGAAGCGCGTGTGTTCTTTAGCCCGCACGCGTCCGACGATGACGCATAAAGTGAGCACAAACAGGTAGAGATGAGAGGAGGAGGAGAAAGCAAGGGAGATACTTACAGAAACACCTGCAGTAGAAGAAGCATGAGAACAAGATGTGGCATGAGACCCCTCGCTACCACTTCCCACTACGAAAACCACTAGGCAGGTCCCTTTACGAAGCGCCTTTAGAAAGTGAAGAATCGTCCCCGTGACCGATGGGGAAGCACTTGTTAATGAAAGCAAACGTCAGTAATCGCAACTCCTTCATCTCCTCTTAGGAAGATTTAAAGCAGCTAAAGGGGTACCAGCTGCGTGCATGTAAGTCTCTCCAGAATCACAGAAGTGTCCACCTCCTTCACATCATACAACGTCACTCCATCTTCTACAAACCGTCTTACCACCACGGCCTGGAAAACAGATGACCCTGCCCTGAGATCTGAGCGTCGCAGCGGTGCGGACACCAGCACAACATCACCAACGTCTACAGCACTGTAAAGAACAGCCACTTGATTTGGACAAGCGCCATCGCTCAACAGATCGCGTAGGACAATACTCCTCCCCTCTGCAGTGCAACAAACCAATGCACAGCCTCGCAGGCGCCGCTCACACTCCGGCCCCATTCCGAGCAAGGCACAAAGGCTCGTACAGACACTGTCTTTAGTTATGGAGGCGCAAGGAACTTGAACCAGGCATGGCAAGTGGCCCACCGACAGCGCCCCGTCAGTTCCGCAAAGAAAAACGTTGACCACCAGCCAGCCTGAGAAAGCCCCGATAATTTGGCGAGACACGGCGGCCTTTTGGCAGAAGACCACTTCTGGAACCGTGTCTGTAGGCTCCAGGACCTTCATCGCACACGCATGCAAAACATGCTCAGAGGACAATGGAGGGGGAGAAAAACAAACCATCTCGCTTGCCCTCGCTGCCATGGCATCTGCCAGTGATTCGTGCACTGCTCGCATTTTTGTGCCGATGGGATGCGTGATGTGGAAAACACGGGCATAGCCCGTGTCGTAGTCAAAAACTTTGAGTATGGCAGTGCGTGACTCATGTTGTAGCTCTTCTGAAGGAGCTCTTGACACATCGACGGTCAACTCTTCATTACGCTCTATGGCTCCACAGCAATTGATGGTCCCTGGAGTGACAAATGCGAATGTCACCTTGACGCCTGCCATGACCGCGTCAGCCGCAGTCTGCCTGCGTACTGGATGGCATGAATCCATGAATGCCATGATACGTTATGCCGCACGAGAGTGCCAGTGAGTAAGGGAGAGTGATTGGGGTCGAAAGAAAAGAAAACAGACGGCGATGGGCAGTTGATAAAGTTTCAACATCAAAAAAAAAGTGCTGGTTCATTTCTTTGGTGCACCTGCTATGGCGCACAGAGGATCCCCTGCTGAAGCGTCACATCAGGTAGACACAGCCCACACTTACGACTTACAGATTAGAGAGACATCCCAAGGCGGTGCTGCGCCACTGTGGCAAATCCTCTGTGACAATGTCACCCGTTGAAACACTGCACACGCGCACGACGTCGAAGATCGCTTTCCTACCACTCTCCGACCAGAGTCCTCCCCTCAAAAGAGCACTGCGTTTTTTTTCTTCTATTGCTGTTTCTCTTCACGCGATTGAAACCCGCCCTTTGACATGGGAAAAGTCAACCAGGAAGACTGAACAGCGAAGAGTAGACTAGTGAAACAGTATTGATTAGTAAAGCTTACAAGCGAGCAAACAGAAGCCGGGAGTAAGAAAAACATGAGAGTAGCACCTGCTGGAGGGTAGGAAACCCCACGAAGTCGGAATAGGTGGTCCTGTTGCCCCACTTTATTGTTTCCGCTTCATTTCATCCCATCGATTTTTCATTTCCGGGTCGTTACTCGACTGAAACTGGTGCTCCAAGTCAGGATGAAATGCTTCGGCTATGAAAATCTCCCTGTTCTCCTTGGAAGCCTTCGTCACGAGCTGATGAAGAGTTAACGCAAACCTCCTCAAGGTCTCTCCACCAGCGGCTGATCCACCCTTTTCCTTTAGCTTATGGAGCATGGTGGAAATAAAAGTACGCACGTTAACTTGCTGGAGAACAGATGACGCTCGCAGGAGAACCGTCTGCATGTTATCCTCCGGAATGTTGCCCTTGAGTAGAACCTGGGTAAATGCCCCTGCTGAACCAGACGGTACCTTTAGGAGGACGCTGGCACACACCTCCGGGTTATGGGTCGCTAGCTCACTCAGCAGCTGTGCGGAGACCCCTAAATGGGAGACAAGCGACTCGTTGAGGAGCCCAAGAAGCGTTTGTTCATCATCTTTCGAGAGTTTCGATTTCCGAGCCTCCACGAGCAGTCTCTTGGAGATCGACCATCCTTCACTTGGCGGGGCACAGTCGACAAGGAGCATAGCCGACTTCCCGGGTAACAAAAGCTGCAGTTCGCCCTCCTGCAGTGGTAGCATCGGTAGCTTTGCTGAGACCGACGGAAGAAGCAGCGCCAGTGATTTGTTCGGCTGCTCGTCGAAGACAGCGGCGGTCTCATACAATGAACCGCACTGCTCCTTCTCGTGCTTCGCGACCCAGGAGTGCTCGATATCCGCCATGGGTTCTTTTATCTTCATACTAGCCTTTTCCCAGGCGTTAAGAGCTTCATCAATGGACTCCTGTTTCTTTGACGCGTAAGACGCAACCTTCTCATCATCCGCAACTGTGTCACCGAGAAGCTGGAACGCGAACACTTTGGCAGCGCAATGGATACGGAACACCTCCGCACGCGTGGCCTCCATGCTTCTCTTCGACTCCTTGGACTCTTTTGTTGTATACTTGATCTGCTCCAGAATGAACATGTCTCGACGGATGGCATGCTCTAGGTCTATTAAAACTCCGTAGAATGTTGATTTCGCCGCCACGCTGTCTTGCTTGCGCATGTAGTCCACAACATACAAGGCCGCGATAAGTCCAGTACCTTCCGTCGACGCAACGAATTCTTTGCACATCTGCCCTATCTCACAAGAAACGGCGGGATAACGAGCTGGTTGGAAGCTGTCGCGGAACCTTTTCGACAAGGTTCCAAAAGAAAATGTACTGTCGAAAAGAACATCCAGCAGCCGCGACCTCTCACTCGGGTTGAGGAAATCCACACACGCCATGTTGTTTTTACAAGCAACACCTTCTTGAGGGGGAAGAGAGGAACGCTACGGTTGCCGTCACGTCAGACAAGCCTGCTACCAAATGCAAGGGAAACAAGGAAAAAGGACTTCTCTTGAGCAAACGCCTTTAGTTCCCCTGGCCTAGTCTTTTCCCGGCACTCCTGTAGTGCTTGGTTGCCCCACGGAAGAAGAGATCAAAGCGCTTTTTTTTTTTTGCTCGTCAGCGAGACGTGTTCACACGTTAGTTGCTACTAAAGCGGCCACCAAAGATTCCAAGATAAAATAAATAAGGGGGGATTCCTTCACTCTTGGTCCGTAGAAGTAGATGAATCTGGCGAAGTTAGAACCACTTCGCTCCTCAGCCCGTGAATGTGAGTTGTGTTGCTATGACTTGCTCATGTTTAGCCCAGTTGTTTCGTGTTATGAGATTGGGTGAAGATGTCAGAGAAATTTTGGAATAAAGAAAGACAGAAGACCCAGAAAAGAGACGGCGCGTAGCATCATATCAGGAGGGCGGGGAAAAATTCCGACGCAGTCGCTGAGTTCTCCTCTCCATTATAGCATGGACCCTGTGACACTCTATATCCTGCAGGCGGAAAAGTCATGCTTCATCATTTCCATTGACTTTCTCAAAACGATTTGGATCCCCAACGGCGCCAGCGTATAGAAGGAGGGGATCGGAGAGGCACAGCGCGCGCTTTTCAGAGGAACTCAAAAGCTCCTGAACCCCTAAAAGAATCCAGGCCGTCCCGCTGGTGTGGCCAGACACCCACAATAGAAGAATGCCAGTGGTGTATTCTGCTACTGATGTCGACAGAAAAAAAAAACAGATTTGTCTTTACGGAACGATATGAACTCATATCACTAGAGAACGCAGCCCATGGTTCCCGAAAGCTATTTATGATGCTCTTGCTTCAACATCAGCGAAGCAGCATGTGAATTCCTGTCGTTTGAAGAAACTGTGAGTGACCAGAAAAGCAGATACCCCCTCATGCCGTGAGTCGGACGGCACTGCTCAAATGTCTTTGCACCTCTACCTTTGACTACGGCACAAGTATGCAACAAATTCTCTTGCGCAATACCCAGTGGCCCTCTCTTGTATGATGGTCATCCTAAGCAGCGGAAAAAAAAAACTATTGCACTCGAAATACTTTTTTGAATCGCAGTCGCAGGTAATCAGCATCGAGATTCGGGGTACACAGTTTCGAAAGGTGAAAAAAACTAGAGAAGCTCTGCAACTTAAATGCAAATGAACAGGTGGTGTTGAGAACGACTGCCGTGAGAGATACCACGCCCCCACCGATTCGTCTTTCCCTACAGAGGTACGCCGAGGCTGGGGAAAAAAACATGTAGAAGTTATTTGTCTCTCCCTTAACGCTTAATTGAAAAAAAAACCTCCTTCCCAACTTGATGCGAAAAATCACATGAGGAGGTTTGTACCTCCCATGGGTGGTAGATGTATGGCAACAATTCTTAGATGAATTCAACTCAACGAACCGTCCGTATGTGCTTACCCCGCCATGAATTGCAATAAATCGCTCCCATCATACACAACCTCGCCCACAGCCAGCATCAGAATCAAACTTGATTCACTAGCCAGCGACTTCATTTGAAGAAGTCGACCTGTCACTTTACCTGCCACTGCGCTTGCCTTTTCATCCACCAACTGGTGGAGCGGTAAGGGGAGGACATCCGTAAAGAATGGAAACATCGGCTGCGGGAACAACCCAGAGACCCTGTTAAAGAAAAACAATGTTGTCGCCGGATCCACATCCGTCTCCGAACTGACAAATTCCGTAACGTGAAGAGGCAGTAACGCTATTGCAATGGAAGGACTGGTGCTCAGGAAAAAGAAGGAGTAGCCGACAAACCCGATGGGACCGTACTGGCGATGCAAAAACTTGCACGCAAACGGAGTGTAGCGCAACAGCTTTGAGCACAGCATCACCGGTGAACACAAAGAGGATTGCTCTGGGTGCACTTCCATCACCTTTCCAATCACTAGCAAGCTGTCTCCTGCTGAAACGGTGATGTCCGTACTAAACAACAGCGCACCAGACACTTGGCCGAAGCTCGGCACTGCAAAGTCGCCAGCCTCTGTTTTGAATGGTTGGCACTTGTCAGGTGGTAGCCACTGGCGAGGCGCTCCATTTCTCCATACTTGCTCGTCAACAAAATCTAATAACAGGACCTTGTCGTCTCGCCTCAGCAGATTATTGTGTAATGGACTGTCGTTCTCAACAGAGAAAAGTACCATTCCATTGTTCAGGCCAATGAGTGCAATACGATGAACCACTTCAAAGTACCGCGGACCAAGGGAAACTTTCGTGGTACCTACAAGAGTTGGCAGATTCAGAGCACGATCAAACGCATCCATCTGCTTCGGTCTCATTCTGCCTTCACCACTAGCCAGATGATGCATTGCATCCGCGTTTCTGCTATTGCGAATGACGCCAGCCCTATACGCAAGAGTATCTCGCAGTACTCCCGGACGTCCTGCTGAGGCGGCCTCGTCGTTTGCACGCTGCTCATACATGTAGACTGTGCCGTCGTGGTATATGGAACAAAAAAAGACCAAAACCCTGTCGTCTACAAGGGTTTTTAAAACACTTTCCACATGTTCATCTGCGATTACAGTCTCCGCAGCAAACAACCCTGCTCCGCAGCTTATTGCGTTCGTTGCGCCAACAGTCACAAAACATCGGCTGTTTCCATCGTTACAACGCCTGGACATTCCATTGCACAGACAAACCGTGTCGGATTCTAGCGTGATGCCCTCGTAGTGTGTTGGATTACCACTACTGTCAGTTGCCGCGATGATGGGAATTGTACAGCCGTCTCCTTTGATGAGGTAGTGGAAGCTCTCTCTCTCGATAAGCAATGCCATCACAGTCGCAGGAACACAAAGCCTTTCACGAAGCTGAAAACCAAGATAAACCTCTTGGATGTACGACTTATCTACAGGTGAATCATTTTTGAAGCTGGCGTCTGCCGCTTCCCACTTGCTTTCGAGTTTAATTCTGTCTACATGGTCAACAAAACCAGAGTAAAGGCTATCGCACTTCGTCACCTCGTCCGCAATGCTCGCCGCCAGAATCTCCAGCTGCTCCAGAAGCTCTTCCGCGTTACCGTCAGCAGAACAGCTTATCGTGTAGTCTTTTCCCCATAGGGTGAGGCGCTTCGATTTCCATGCAACTCTTTCGCTAGCGATCTTCGAATTCAGCTGTGCTTTCTCATTTTCAAGAAAAAGTAGGCGGTTTGTGTATCCGCTAAATGAAGGGAGCGCGACAGAGGCACCTGTGCTGAACTTCGAGCCCACAGCCTCAGCAATATAACTGCGCGGATCCCACATATCGGAGAGGGATAACAGCTCAATTCTCTCGTGTTCTTCTCAACGCCTATGCCAGCTTTGAGGCTGGAAGGGCACCAAAAAACAGATTGCAAAAGGAACGAGAAATCGACATAATAGTGCAGAGCAGTGGTCTTTCCTTAGCTCTGGGGGATCGCTACCGTCTTTTTCACTCTGAAGAAAAACACGAAAAGCAAAGGGCCCATGAAAATTATAAGGCGTCTCTGGGGTTGTTGCGGAAATCCCTAATTGCTAAGTATCATCACCGAAGTCTCCTGTTAGAACTCTGAATCGAGTACGAGTACACTGGCTAAGATAGAGACTATCTTTGTCTGTTTTTGATTGTGTTATAACGCCTCTGTAGCGTGCAGAAAACGGTGACGCGTTTCAGAGCGCTTCTGTTTGGCTTTAATTTTTTTTTTTCGTATGAGTGCACTGGGAACGAAAGAGATCGTCTTGCGAGCATCGTTGACGTGGTGCGGTGACGCTTCTCAGAGAAGCCCAACTCCTGGCCAGCGTTCTGACAAAGTTCCGAACAGTCGTAAAGTGTGAGTGCGGCTATTCCAGAGTTTCTTCACCGAAAACTTTTGAGCGTCGCACGCAAAAGACGGAGTCGAGATGAAGGGGCGGGAGGGGGGGGGCACACCGAGAAGAAAAAGCTATTCCGCCGCATCCGCCTAAGAGCAGCCACTGAGAAAAAAAGAGACATGAGAAGCAATACTGCCAATCACCGCAGAGTCCCCCAAGGCAGTTTAAAGGGCACCAGCGCATCCCGCAGAGATCCGTGCCAGTTTCCTGAACACACGCTGCGCTGGAAAGGGCGAAAGGCTTTTTTTCTTGTGCTGAGGCTTCGGCGGTTCCATGTCTCACTCCCTTTGTCCTAGCGCGAAAAAAAAAATCAGCGATATTTCCTCGATAGGGACGTCCGCGAAATATTCTAGGAACATGCGGCATGTCAACGGCCTTCCCCCTAGAGGGTTTTAGGTGCCCCCCCTTCCCCCTTCCTATTTTTGTCTTTCCATGGCGTGCGCCGAGCAGAAAAACCGACCGAACTAATAACAGCACTGGGATCTACAGCGACGTTTTCTGGCTTCCCTAGTTGCAATGGCGGGGCGCAGTTTTACTCACATATCGCCAATCCGACTCGCGCTGAATCGCGCGCTCGTGGCGAGCCAGGGGGTGGAAGAGGGCTCCAAAAAAAATATAAAAAACATACTTTTGGAGAAGAAAAAGCGTGGCGGGGGCTTCCGTGCCGTGAAGATCCTTGCCGACGCGCGCAAAAAAACAGGCGCGCCACGAGGAAAGCCGCCATCCTCCCAGGTTTCTCCATCATTGATGTTGGTGCGCGCTGGCTTTTTGCACCCCACTCCCTCCCCCCAATAAAGGCCATGGGGCGCTGCATTTCAGCAGCTTTAGCCCGGTGCTGCCGTCGACATATCGGTTTGTTTTTCTTCTTCTCCAAAACCTTTGCGTTTTCCCTGATTGACCAACCCGGGAGCAGGCGGCTTCGTCCCCTCCCTGCAAACGTCACGGCATTTTTGTCTTTCACACCCTGAGCGCCCTCTTTGTATTCCGTCTTTTTTTGTGTATCACAGTTTCTCTTTTCCTCTACTTTGTAAAGGCATGTCTCGTCTTTGAAAATCCGTAAAAACCACCAGCCGCCGCCGCCAACGCGCACGTTGGGGAGCACCATAGGGGCGCCGTGTCGGAATGATGTTTTTCACCAAGGTTGCGTTTTTTTTCATCATGGCCCCCCGCGGTTCCGCGGCACGCAGGCCGGAGCGGTTTTGCGTTCATCTAGCCGAGGCATTGGTGTGCTTCCGCCGCCCCCCACCCCCACCCCAGCAATTACATCTACAATCTTGCCTTCTGGATCCATTCTAGCAGACGGATGGCTTTTGTGAGCGTGAACGGCATCGGTCTACGGTGCGTGTGTGTGTGCGCGTGCTTCGCTCCCCTGTCTTTTTCTTTCCCGGGATCGCGGCCCCGCTTCCCCCCCCCCCGTCGTAATCCCCTTCCTGCTACCGTTCCTTTGGAATAAGAGAATCGCGGGCACATCTGCTAAAACGAAACTGCGCCTCACCATCTCCAGGACCCGGGGGGGGGGGGGGTTCTAACGCCTTGGTGGCGAAGGTCCGTCTCTTGGCAGCGGGGTGCGTTCTCTAGCCGCTCTGCGGTGCTTTGGCTGCTCCTCTTGCGGTAGTTGGGCCCCAGCGCGGTTCTAATTACCTGGGCGTACGGCGGCGGGTTCGGTATTCAGTGGCCCCTCTGCGCTGAACCTGCCCCTTCGTTGGCCCTGGGTTGCAGCTCCGCTTTGCTAGGGCGTCTTTGCCGTCATGGCGTCTGGGTGATTGTTAGGTGCTCCTTGCCTGGAACCCTGGTCGCGCCCTGCTGGTAGAAAAGCAGGAGTCCCGTAATTTATGTGAGGGGTAAGGAACCCCGCCTAACATCCACTTTTTTACACCAAAAGCATTGGTGAATGTTACTGATTCTGGGTTCGGCTGCGATTTCTGGTGCATAGGGTTAGGGTGCATAGGGTTAGGGTGCATAGGGTTAGGGTGCATAGGGTTAGGGTGCATAGGGTTAGGGTGCATAGGGTTAGGGTGCATAGGGTTAGGGTGCATAGGGTTAGGGTGGG